>NW_025279707.1:0-1229 GCF_018294505.1 Triticum aestivum
TTTTATTTTAACTACCCCCCCCCTCTGCTGACACTGACAGGTGGGCCCCCGCCATCAGGTGATTAGCTTAAGCTAATCACCACCTAATCTAACCCCAGAGCCACTGACATGTGGGCCCTAGTGCCCTAATCTTTAATTAAATTAAACTAACCCCCCCTGTCTAACCTGTGTCACTGACGTGTGGCCCCCACACGTCAGGTTTGACTCTGAGCGCCCAGTTGACCTGCTGACGTCACTGTGACGTGGGGCTGACGCAATAAGTATTTTCTGGATTTAAAAATAATCAGGAAATTCCAGAAAATGCCCTAAACTTCTAAAAATCATAGAAATTCAACCGTAACTCCAAATTAAATAATTTATATATGAAAAATTATCAGAAAAATTCAAGGAATCCATCTGTACCATTTTCATGCATGTTAGAACAACTTATAGCTGCTGTTTAGCACAAATCATATAAAGGGCATTTATTTAATCACATATGGAGCTTGAATTTGAATCTTGGATTCAAACCAACTTCATTTAATCTGTTGCTAGTTGCATTAGCTCAAAACACATTCATTTTGCCATGTTATGATCATGCATCATATTGTGCATTGCATTGATTGTGTTCCCTTCTGTGTTGCCGGTATTTGTCCCCTCTCGATAGACGTGATACCGATGATGTGATCGTTGACACTGATGAAGACTCAGTGTTATCTTCAGAAGTGCCAGGCAAGCAAAACCCCCTTGTTCATTCCGATACAATCCTACTCTCTCGCTCCTGCTCTCTTTTAATGCATTAGGACAACACCGATTCAACGGTTACTTGCTGCGGTAGCTGAACCCCTTTATCCTCTGCATGACCTGTCATTCCACAGTAAATAGATGAAACCCACTAGCATGAGTAGGAGTTGTTTGAGCCCTATTGTGCCTACTCATTCATGATTGTTTGTCATGCCTGCTACTGCTTAGAGTCGAGTCAGGTCTGATTCATCGGGGATGAATCAGAGGCGTGTGAACCTGTCCTACTGTGTGTGAGCTAAGTGTGTGAACACGATTTGGTAAAGGTAGCGGTGAGAGGCCATGTAGGAGTACATGGTGGGTTGTCTCATTGCAGCCGTCCTCAGGAACTGAGTTCTGTGTTGGTGATCCATGATTCAGCTACTACCACGCATTGGGCCCGAAACCAATGGACCCTCTCGGCTTCTTAATCACCCTTGTCCTCTGTCCAGGAGTTGCAAGTAGTTTCT
>NW_025279708.1:0-1229 GCF_018294505.1 Triticum aestivum
AAAAAACTTGAAAGCAATAAGCAGCAATGGATATCGATTGGTCCCCAAAGGTGGGACATTCCCTACCGAAATCCGTCATGCTTGTTGTGAGAAGCTCCGGTTTGTGACAAGCATATACCAAAACCTGCCCCAAATGGGACAAAATTTGTACCATGGCATGTTGATGCCGCTCCATGATAGCATGCCAAGTTTCATGAATTTCATACGAGTTTTCGATTTACTAGAATTTAAAAACCAGGCATCTCAATGTTTTGCCGGCAATCAACGGTGCCATGGTGTTCGAAATTCATTCTCATTTCTTGCATGGGACCTAAGCATGCACCCAAGGACACAGATTTGATTTTTCAACCAATTTATATGCACTGGAGCATGCGCATGTAGTTCAAATTTGAATGATGCACATAAAATCATAAATGCATTGAAAACTCAGTTAATGCATAAAAATGTCCAAACGAACCCCGAAAAATCACAAAAATTCACACAATTCTCCTGTTGTTCTATGTTGACACGAGAAAAAAACTTCAAAGCAATAAGAGGCAATGGATATCGTTTCGTCCCCAAAGGTGGGACGTTCCCTACCGAAAACCATCGTGCTGGTTGTGAGAAGCTTCGGTTTGTGAGAAGCATATACCCAAACCTGCCCCAAATGGGACAAAATTTGTACCACGACATGTTGATGCCGCTCCAGGATAGCATGCCAAGTTTCATGAATTTCATACGAGTTTCGGATTTACTAGAATTTAAAAACCAGGCATCTCAATGTTTTGCCGGCAATCAACGGTGCCATGGTGTTTGAGATTCATGCCTATTTCTTGCATGGGACCTAAGCATGCACCCAAGGACACAGATTTGATTTTTCAACCAATTTATATGCACTGGAGCATGTGCATGGAGTTCAAATTTGAATTATACACATTAAATCATAAATGCGTTGAAAACTCAGTTAATGCATAAAAATGTCCAAACGAACCCCGAAAAATCACAAAAATTCACACAACACTCCTGTTGTTCTATGTTGAGACGAGAAAAAAACTTGAAAGCAATAAGCAGCAATGGATATCGATTGGTCCCCAAAGGTGGGACGTTCCCTACCGAAATCCGCCATGCTTGTTGTGAGAAGCTCCGGTTTGTGACAAGCATATACCAAAACCTGCCAGAAATAGGACAAAATTTGTACCATGGCATGTTGATGCCGCTCCATGATAGCATGCCAAGTTTCATGAATTTCA
>NW_025279709.1:0-1229 GCF_018294505.1 Triticum aestivum
GCACCGCGCCACCTCCTCCTAGCCCAGTCGCCGCCGGATCCGGCCGTCCTCGCCTCCGGGAGAGCAGCCGGACGAGCCGCCTGTCGGTGTCAAAACCGGTGGATCTCGGGTAGGGGGTCCCGAACTGTGCGTCTAGGCGGATGGTAACAGGAGACAAGGGACACGATGTTTTTACCCAGGTTCGGGCCCTCTCGATGGAGGTAATACCTACTCCTGCTTGATTAATATTGATGATATGGGTAGTACAAGAGTAGATCTACAACGAGATCAAGGAGGCTAAACCCTAGAAGCTAGCCTATGGTATGATTGTTGTTCGTCCTACAGACTAAAACCCTCCGGTTTATATAGACACCGGATAGGTTAGGGTTACACAGAGTCGGTTACAATGGTAGGAGATCTACATATCCGTATCGCCAAGCTTGGCTTCCACGCCAAGGAAAGTCCCATCCGGACACGGGACGAAGTCTTCAATCTTGTATCTTCATAGTCCTGGAGTCCGGCCGTGACGATAGTTCGGCTATCCGGACACCCCCTAGTCCAGGACTCCCTCAGTAGCCCCTGAACCAGGCTTCAATGACGACGAGTCCGGCGCGCATATTGTCTTCGGCATTGCAAGGCGGGTTCCTCCTCCGAATACTTCATAGGAGGTTTTGAACACAAGGATAGTGTCCGGCTCTGCAAAACAAGTTCCACATACCATCGTAGAGAGAATAACTTTTGCACAGATCTGCTGACGTATTCCGCGGCGTGACATCACACCGCGGCCAGGTCTTTATATGAATTGTTTTTTGCTGTTCCACCTCAGCGCGTTTAGCGAGGCGGTTTCCTTGGCACGTCTTATCAAAGCATAGATCGTGCCCCCTTATTCCGGGATTTCCATCAATACGGACGTGGGTAAGCCAACCGTGCCCGTCGGCACGCCTCCTCTATCAAAGGCGAGTCCTAATCGACCACGGGGTGGGCTCTTAGTATTCGACCTATTTATAATGAGACCAAGGCCCTCTTCTTTTTACACCCTCCATCGAGTTCGCCTCGCGCTTCGAGTTCTAACACCCAAAGCTTTAGATTTAGGCGCTTCCGACCTTCGACGATGTCCGGCTCCGACCAGCACGGCCGATGGATGTCTTACTCCGTCACAGAAGAAGATGTGCTAAAGCTGCGAGACGCCAGGTATCTAACCGGCGAGATCTCGCATAGGCTGCCTGCTCCAGGGCAGGTCATTCCCACTC
>NW_025279710.1:0-1229 GCF_018294505.1 Triticum aestivum
GGTGTAATTTCATTGTGATAAACCATCCAAAGCTCTATGATTACGAGTTACGACCGCTCGCCGAATGATATTGCTCCGGGTAGTGCCACTTTTGGCCAAGCATGGCCTTTTTACGCCAAAAGCAGGGTCCAGCTGGTCATAACGCAACAGGTGTAGCCTGCGCAAATATCTTCCTGACGAATTTAGAGTTTTTATGCCCGGGCTCAAATGATTCTGGTGTGAACAGTAAAATAAATAACATAGAAAAACATTTTAGAAAATTCTGAATTTTGTTTGTGACATATTTAAAAAAATATTTGTTGTGCATGCAAAATTTCATCACGAAATGACATTGGAGCAAGACATGGTAAACAAAAACAAAATCGATGCTGTGAAGATGTTTCTATTCTTGGGTGCGGATGCCCACCTTATCCTCCTGCTACGGAGATCACATCGTTCATTTGTGCCTGCTTATGCTTCTGCCTGCGTCAAACTGACATTGCAGTGGAGGATATATTCTTGCAGAAAAACGGTTGTTGCGGGGAACGGTGTAATTTCATTGTGATAAACCATCCAAAGCTCTATGATTACGAGTTACGACCGCTCGCCGAATGATATTGCTCCGGGTAGTGCCACTTTTGGCCAAGCATGGCCTTTTTACGCCAAAAGCAGGGTCCAGCTGGTCCTAACGCAACAAGTGTAGCCTGCGCAAATATCTTCCTGGCGAATTTAGAGTTTTTATGCCCGGGCTCAAATGCTTCTGGTGTGAACAGTAAAATAAATAACATAGAAAAACATTTTAGAAAATTCTGAATTTTGTTTTTGACATATTTAAAAAAATATTCGTTGTTCATGCAAAATTTCATCACGAAATGACATTGGAGCAAGACGTGGTAAACAAAAACAAAATCGATGCTATGAAGATGTTTCTATTCTTGGGTGCGGATGCCCACCTTATCCTCCTGCTACGGAGATCACATCGTTCATTTGTGCCTACTTATGCTTCTGCCTGCGTGAAACTGACATTGCAGTGGAGGATATGTTCTTGCAGAAAAACGGTTGTTGCGGGGAACGGTGTAATTTCATTGTGATAAACCATCCAAAGCTCTATGATTACGAGTTACGACCGCTCGCCGAATGATATTGCTCCGGATAGTGCCACTTTTGGCCAAGCATGGCCTTTTTACGCCAAAAGCAGGGTCAGCTGGTCCTAACGCAACAGGTGTAGCCTGCGCAAATATCTTCCTGGC
>NW_025279711.1:0-1229 GCF_018294505.1 Triticum aestivum
TGTTTTGCTTTATTAGCTCTATTAATATCATCTTTCAAAATGGAATCAGGAGTCATAGGAAGCAAAGTAATATTTTTATCCTTATGAACAAGAGTATAGTGATTGTTTCTACCATGGTGTACAGAATTTTTATCAAATTGCCATGGTCTACCAAGTAATAAGGAACATGCTTGCATAGGTACCACATCACAATCAACATAATCAGCATATGTAGATATACTAAAATGCACACGAACAGTACGTGTTACCTTAACCTTGCCGCTGTTGTTGAACCATTGGATGTAGTAAGGATGTGGATGTGGTCTTGTGGTGAGAGAAAGCTTCTCGACCATCTCCATGCTAGCCAAGTTGTTGCAGCTCCCTCCGTCTATGATGACGCGCACAGAACGTTCCTTCACAACTCCCTTGGTATGGAACAAATTGTGCCTCTGATTTTGCTCAGCTTGTGTGATCTGCACACTCAAAACACGTTGAGCAACTAAACATTCATACCTGTCAGCATCTTCAGGAGCCATGTATTGCGTCTCATTATCAGAATCATCTCCACCATGTTCTTCACGTGTAATAAGAGCCAAAGTCTCCTCATCATAGTCACTAGCGGACTCATATCCACCATCCGCGGTAGCAATCATCACACGCGGAGATTTGCATTCTCTCGCATAATGACCTCCTCCCTTACAACGACGACAAATAATATCACTTGTGTGCCCTGTTGATGCTATGGAAGAAGAAGAACGCTGTGTAGGCCCCGCAGGTGCGCTCTTGGCAGATAATGGTGGTTGTGCCTCTTTTCTTGTATCACGGCTGGAGGTGGCACCTGATGGAGGTGCTGGTGCAGTTGAAGTAGAAGATGCACGTGGTGTCCATGATGAAGGTCGGCCTGCAGAAAAGTTAGTTCGCCCCAATGCTTGTCGATCCTGCACTTCACGTTCAGCTTTACAAGCAAGATGGAATAAACGAGTGATATTAGTATACTCCTTATAGTCTAGAATGGTCTGAATCTCTCTATTTAATCCACCCAGAAAACGTGCAAGCATAGCTTCATTCTCCTCAACAATACCACATCTAATCATGCCAGTTTGTAATTCCTGATAATATTCTTCTACAGAATTTTTTCCTTGTCTTAAACGCTGCAATTTTTGAAGCAATTCACGTTGATAATATGGTGGAACCCAACGCGTACGCATAGCAGTTTTCAAAGCAGCCCAAGTAGTTGGAATAGGATATAA
>NW_025279712.1:0-1229 GCF_018294505.1 Triticum aestivum
GTGTCGGTCATCAACAATCACAGTTTGGGCCGATTCTGGCCCGTTTCTTGGACTACTACTCTATTTTGGGGTCACAGAGTCATTTCCATGATTGACGAACCCCAGGGCGCGTTTACGTGTCGGTCATCAACACTCACATATTTGGCCGAATCGTGTCCGTTTCGTGCACTATTACTCAGCGTTTTGGAGACCCAGAGGGATTTCCACGATTGATGAACCCCGGGGTGCATTTATGTGTCTTTCGTCAACACTCACAGTTTTGGCCAATTCTGACATGTTTCGTGGACTATTACTCACGGTTTTGGGGTCCCGAAGTGATTTCCGTAGTTGTTGAACTCCAAGGTGTGCTTACGTGTTAGTCATCAACACTCGCAGTTTTGGCCGATTCTGGCCCGTTTCATGGACTATTACTCACGGTTTTGGGGTCCCGATGCGATTTCCATAGTTGTTGAACTCCAAGGTGTGCTTGTGTGTTGGTCATCAACACTCACAGTTTTGGTTGATTCTGGCCGTTTCATGGACTATTACTCACAGTTTTGGGGTCCCGAAGCGATTTCCATGGTTGTCGAACTCCAAGGTGCGCTTACGTGTCGGTCATCAACAATCACAGTTTGGGCCGATTCTGGCCCGTTTCTTGGACTAGTACTCTATTTTGGGGTCACAGAGTCATTTCCATGATTGACGAACCCTAGGGCGCGTTTACGTGTCGGTCATCAACACTCACATATTTGGCCGAATCGTGTCCGTTTCATGCACTATTACTCAGCGTTTTGGAGACCCAGAGGGATTTCCACGATTGATGAACCCCGGGGTGCATTTATGTGTCTTTCGTCAAACCTCACAGTTTTGGCCAATTCTGACATGTTTCGTGGACTATTACTCACGGTTTTGGGGTCCCGAAGTGATTTCCATAGTTGTTGAACTCCAAGGTGTGCTTACGTGTTAGTCATCAACACTCGCAGTTTTGGCCGATTCTGGCCCGTTTCATGGACTATTACTCACGGTTTTGGGGTCCCGATGCGATTTCCATAGTTGTTGAACTCCAAGGTGTGCTTACGTGTTGGTCATCAACACTCACAGTTTTGGTTGATTCTGGCCGTTTCATGGACTATTACTCACAGTTTTGGGGTCCCGAAGCGATTTCCATGGTTGTCGAACTCCAAGGTGCGCTTACGTGTCGGTCATCAACAATCACAGTTTGGGCCGATTCTGGCCCGTTTCTTGGACTA
>NW_025279713.1:0-1229 GCF_018294505.1 Triticum aestivum
GAGAATTCAGCATAAGGAAGACAATCCTCCCACTTCATGCCGAAGGAGATCACACAAGCCCTGAGCATATCTTCAAGAATCTGATTGACACGCTCGACTTGACCGCTTGTTTGAGGATGGAACGCTGTGCTGAAGCGGATGTTGGTGCCCATGGCCTTCTGAAAAGAATCCCAAAACTTGGAGGTAAAGATGCTGCCACGGTCTGAAGATATCACTTGAGGAATACCGTGCAGAGAGACAATGCGAGAGGTATAGAGTTCCGCCAATTGAGCTGCAGTGATTGACTCCTTGATAGGCAGAAAATGAGCCACTTTGGTGAGCTTGTCGATGACAACAAATATAGCATCATTGCCACGCTTGGACTTTGGAAACCCAGTCACGAAGTCCATTTCAATGTGGTCAAACTTCCATTCTGGAATGGCAAGAGGTTGGAGGAGACCAGCTGGCCTTTGGTGTTCTGCCTTCACTCTTCTGCAGACATCACATTCGTTCACGAATTGAGCGATCTCGCGCTTCATTCGAGTCCACCAATAAGCTTGCTTGAGGTCCTGATACATCTTCGTACTACCAGGGTGGATGGAAAGGAGAGAGTTGTGAGCCTCGTTCATGATCACCTTACGAAGTTCACCTTTGGGCACAACAATTCGATCCTCGAAGAAGAGAGTGTCCTTGTCATCAAGTCGGTAGCACTTGTACTTGGACTGACTCTTTGCAATACCAATCTTCACCTTCTTTTTTTAACTCGGATTGTTACCTATGAAACTTGTAACGCCCTCGATGCGGCTATAGCTCCCACGTGTCGAGGCACGACTTAGAGGCATAACCGCATTGAAAGCAATGTCGCAAGTCAGGCAATCATTACAACATCCCATGCAATACATAATAAAAGGGGGAGATAACATAGTTGGCTTACACTCGCCACGTCACATCAGAGTACATAAATAACATCCAACAAACAAACACTCATGGCCCGACTACGGCGCCAAAATAGAAAAGACCCCCAACATGCGACAAGGTCCTGAATCGATAACCCCAACTAGGCACCACTACTGATCATCCGGAAAAGACACATAGTATCGCTGAGAGTCCTCGTCGAACTCCCACCTGAGCTCGTAATCGTCAACTGGAGCGGAATCACCTGGACCTGCATCTGGAGTTGTAGTATCTGTGAGCCACAGGGACTCAGCAATCTCACACCCACGCGATCAAAACTATTTAAGCTCATAGGA
>NW_025279714.1:0-1229 GCF_018294505.1 Triticum aestivum
CCAAAATGATATTAATATCTGAAGATTTAAGGGCTATCAAAGATGCGAGAAAAACAAGTCTGTCGACTTGGATTTCATTTCCATGGCTTACTCTAGAAGTTTGCCATTTGGATCCCGGAGTTTGAATTACCATAGAGGTTGGCATATCACCGAATGCGACGTTATGCAAGCGAGCATAGTTTTCAGATATAAAAGAATGAGAGGCTCCTGTATCGAAAAGAACAGATGCCGGGTGGCAATTAACAAGAAGCGTACCGAGAACGACGTTGGGATCCTCTTGAGCTTCTTCGGCAGAGATACAGTTGACATGGCCACGTGAAGCGGCGACCGGCTTAGCGTGGAATATTTTTCCTGTCGGCTTGCCACGGCCAACAGCTTTAGCAGATTGGTTGGGGTTGGTCTGGGGACACTCACGCATATAGTGGCCAGATTCCCCACACTTGAAACAAGTCACGGAACTGGTACGTGGAGGAGCATTATTGGTTGGACCCCCATAGGGCTTGGCCGGTGCAGACTGTTGAACGGGGCGAGGCGCCTGGAAAGATGGCCTCGGTGTGAACCTGGGTGGCAGGGCGGTGTTGGGTACCCACACGCGGCGCTTCTGAGGACCAGCACCGGATGAGGAACCCATGTCACGGCCATGCTTGCGTGTTGCGTCATAGTCAGTCTGACCAGTTTCAGCACTGATGGCTTTGTTGACAAGTTTCTGGAAGGATGTGCACTCATGCAGACGAAGGTCGCGGCGAAGCTCAGGACTAAGGCCCTTACGGAACCTTGCTTGCTTCTTGGCATCGGTAGACACTTCCTCAGTTGCATATCGTGCGAGATTACCAAACTCCCTGCTGTAAACATCCACAGAAAGTCGGCCTTGGGTGAAACTGCAAAATTCTTCACGTTTACGGTCCATGAGACCCTCCGGAATATGATGCTCACGGAAAGCCTCACTGAACTCAGCCCAAGTAGTGACATGGCCCGCTGGGCGCATAGCTCCATAATTTTCCCACCATAGACTGGCGGGGCCTTCAAGATGATATGCAGCAAAGGTGACCTTGTCAGCCTCCGCTACCAGCGCGGAACGCAGTTTGTGAGAGATACTGCGAAGCCAGTCATCAGCGTCGAGAGGCTCGACGGAGTGGTGGAACGTGGGTGGATGCAATTTGATAAAATCACTGAGTGACACCACGTTAGCCCTCTGATGGTGTGCTGTATTCTGTTCAATACGCTCCAAC
>NW_025279715.1:0-1229 GCF_018294505.1 Triticum aestivum
CTGTTTTTTTTTAACTAGGGTTTCGGACGGGGGAAGAAGAGATCCGAATGGAGGGGGTATTAATAGGCATAAGTGGAGCTAGGAGAGTCCAAATGAGGTGCGATTTTCGCCCACACGATCGTGATCGAACGCTCTAGGGCATGGAGCAGAGTTTGGTGGGTTTTGGGCCAAAATGAAAGGGTGTTGGGCTGCATCACACACGAGGCCTTCTCGGTCCCTCGGTTAACTGTTGGAGTATCAAACGAAGTCCAAATGGTACGAAACTTGACAGGCGGTCTACCGGTAGTAAACCAAGGCCGCATGACAAGTCTCGGTCCAATCCGGAAATGTTTAATCCCCACACAAGAAAGAAAGGTAGAAATGACCACCGGAGGAGAACGAAGCGCCGGATTGCAAAACGGACAACGGGGAAAATGCTCGGATGCATGAGACGAACATGTATGCAAATGAAATGCGCATGATGACATGATATGAGATGCATGACACGCAAGCAATGACAGCGCAACAACAGCGAATAACTGCACGACACATGGCACATCGGTCTCGGGGCGTTACATATCAGGTGCCAGTTTTTGAGTCCCAATGCGGATCACTCGAAGTCAGTATGGCATGAACACACGAGGGCGTTCGCAAACATCTGCAACAATGGCGTCTCTGAGACAGAGATGAAGGAGGCCACCATCAGCGGTTGCGACGGTTACAACATGGGGAAGTGGAACCCGCTGGTTCTAGGGCACAGCGCCTGATCGGCAGCACTGCAGTGGTACATGCATGGGAGCGTCCCATGGGAGTAGTACCAAATGCTCCAGAGGTTCCTCGCTAGACCTCGTATACGGTGTGTGTGTGTGTGTACAGTGTACATATATACATTGGTGTAAACATGCAAGAAACAAGCCGACGATGTGCCCCGTGTGGCATCGGGTCAATCAGTAGTTTATGATCCTGCTCGTGATTTGACTGCAGTCAGTTGAAAGGCAATGATTGTTGTGCTTGCTATGCATATGATTCGTATTTGCGGATTTTGACACAATTAGTTTATCAAAAGAAATATTGTAAATCATACAAAAGAGCCGACTAAAGTTTTATTTAAAAAATACTCCCTCCGTTGCTAAATATAAGTCTTTTTAGAGATTTCAATACAAACTACAATTGATGTATATAGACATATGTTAAGAGTGTAGATTCACTTATTTTGCTTCATATGTAGTCCCTTATTGCATTAGCTATAC
>NW_025279716.1:0-1229 GCF_018294505.1 Triticum aestivum
AGGGTGTGTCTACGTGTCGGTCATCAACACCCGCATTTTTTGTCGATTGTGACCCGTTTCGTGGACTATTACTCACCGTTTTGGGGTCCCGTAGTGTTTTCCATAGTTGTTGAACCCCAAGGTGCACTTATGTGTCAATCATCAACAATCGCAGTTTTGGCCGATTCTGGCCCGTTTCATGGGCTATTACTCACTACTTTGGGGTCCCGGAGTGATTTCAGCACTTGACGAACCCCGAGGTGCGTCTACGTGTCGGTCATCAACACTCTCGTTTTTTGTCGATTCTGACCCGTTTCGTGGACTATTACTCACCGTTTTGGGGCCCCATAGCGATTTCCATAGTTGTTGAACCCCAAGGTGCACTTACGTGCCGGTCATCAAAACTCGCACTTTTGGGCGATTATGGACCGTTTCATGGACTATTACTCACTGTTTGGGGTCCCGGAGTGATTTCCACGATTGACGAACCACGGGGTGCATATATGTGTCGGTCATCAACACTCGCGGTTTTTGGTGATTCTGACCTGTTTCATGGACTATTAATCACCATTTTGGAGTCCCAGAGCGATTTCCATGGTTGTCGAATCCCAAGGAGTGCTTACGTGTTGGTCGTCCGGACTCGCAGTGTGGGCCGATTCTGATCCGTTTCTTGGACTATTACTCAGTTTTGGGGTCTCGAAGTGAATTCCACGATTGACGAACCCCGGGGTGCGTCTACGTGTCGGTCATCAACACTCGCGTTTTTGGTCGATTGTGACCTGTTTCGTGGTCTATTACTCACCGTTTTGGGGTCCCGTAGGGATTTCCATAGTTATTGAACCCCAAGGTGCACTTACGTGTCGGTCATCAACAATCGCAGTTTTGGCCGATTCTGGCCCGTTTCATGGACTATCACTCACTATTTTGGGGTCCCGGAGTGATTTCAGCACTTGACGAACCCCGGGGTGCGTCTACGTGTCGGTCATCAACACTCGCGGTTTTTGGCGATTCTGACCCGTTTCGTGGACTATTAATTATTGTTTGGGTGTCCCAGAGCGATTTCCATGGTTGTTGAATCCCAAGGAGTGCTTACGTGTTCGTTGTCAAGACTCGTAGTTTTGGATGATTCTGACCCGTATCTTGGACTATTACTCGGTTTTGGGGTCTTGAAGTGATTTCCACAATTGACGAACCCCAGGGTGTGTCTACGTGTCGGTCATCAACACCCGCATTTTTTGTCGATTGTGACC
>NW_025279717.1:0-1229 GCF_018294505.1 Triticum aestivum
ATCAACTCCAACCAACGTCTTTGCCTAAGGTTTAGGTCTGGTTGGGTGAAGATATACTTGAGACTCTGGTGATCGGTGTAGATCTCGCAACGTTTACCAAGAAGGTAATGTCGCCAGGTCTTGAGTGCATAGACTACGGCTGCAAGCTCTAGATCATGTGTAGGATAATTCTCCTCATGTGGATGCAACTGTCGAGATGCATAGGCAATCACATGACGATCCTGCATAAGAATGCAACCTAGTCCCTGTCGTGAGGCGTCGCAGTAGATAATAAAGTCTTTAGTGAAATCCGGTGGCACAAGTATGGGAGCAGAAGTCAGGCGTCTTTTCAGTTCCTGAAAACTGTACTCACACTGTGGGGACCACTCAAACTTTTTATCTTTCTTGAGAAGTTCTGTGAGGGGTTTGGCTACTTTGGAGAAGTTTTCAACAAAGCGGCGACAATAGCTGGCTAGACCAAGGAAACTCCTAACTTGTTTAACAGTCTCAGGTGGAGTCCAATCGAGAATGGCTTGAACTCTCTCGGGATTGACAGCAATGCCCTTACCAGAGATTACGTGGCCTAAGTAGGTCACTTCTGACAACCAAAATTCACACTTGGAGAACTTGGCATAAAGGCGGTGCTCTCTGAGTTTTTCTAATACAAGTCTAAGATGTTCGGCATGCTCTTCCTCGTTCTTCGAGTAAATAAGAATATCATCGAGGTAAACCACGACGAACTTATCTAAGTACTCCATGAAGATCGAATTCATCAAGCGGGAGAATGTAGCTGGGGCATTGGTTAGACCAAAGGACATGACGGTGTACTCGTACTGACCATAACGAGTGACAAAAGCTGTCTTGGGAATGTCCCCGTTTCTGATTTTGATTTGGTGGTATCCTAACCTTAAATCCATCTTGGAGAAGACTGAGGATCCAGCGAGCTGATCATACAGGTCGTTGATCCTGGGGAGCGGATACTTGTTCTTTATCGTGACCAAATTAACGGGACGATAATCAACGACCATCCGGTCCGTACCGTCTTTCTTCTTGACAAAGAGGACGGGGCAAGCCCAAGGAGAAGAACTAGGACGAATGAAACCCTTTTGCAAGGACTCATCGAGTTGTTTCTTAAGCTCGGCTAGTTCTAGGGGTGCCATCTTGTAAGGTCTCCGGGAGATTGGAGCTGTTCCTGGGATAAGATCTATGACGAACTCTACATCTCTGTCAGGTGGAACACCTGGCAGTTC
>NW_025279718.1:0-1229 GCF_018294505.1 Triticum aestivum
CTTGTGGTCCGCCAGGCCATTCTATTTCAGAATGAATAGGAGAAACAAACTCCAGTACCTCATCCATATCTAGGATTGGGTCAAAGTAGTTGTGTTCCGCAGATCAAGTTACAATCCAGCTTCTGGTCTGCTCTACCCGGAAGTATTACCTTCTTTATGACAGGAATTTCATGAGAATTGCACCACCTTTTGTGAATTCTTGACATAGTGATACTTCTCGCCATCCTTTTTCATTCCTCGGTTCCGTGTTGTTGCAGCCGGAGTGCCGACAAGTGAATCATGATGTGTGAACTCAATACTCCTAGCAACCCCATTGCTTGGTAGTTAATGGACAATAATCTTATTCTTAGTATGTTGGTTATTGAATCACCATTCTAAGATTGATCATGCTACCTAGTCCTTATTTCCTGGTGCACTCTTTGATTGATGAGTTAGGATTTTGTCAAGTCCTCGCTCATTTGATCATATCATCTTGACCTGAAAAGCAAGATTGTTCTCGAGCTTAGTAACATATCGGTGGATCGTGATTTCCGAAGATCTTCTCGGAAGTATTACCAGGTTGTCACCTGACCGCTATGTTGAGCTCGTGATCAAGTTGGTTTCTTGTGAACCACCTTCTCTCCAAGAATTGGTGTTAGATATCCCTGAGCTAGTTGGTTAAGCTAAACGACAACTTGGAGGGTTGGAAGATAAAAGCTTGCCTGACTTAGTTCGTTCCAAAGGGATATTCTTGTGTAGTGTGTGTTGAAGAAAGATGATATCTTCATCGATTGGTCCCTGTGATCAGTTGCTGGACCTATCGTCTTATCAATCCTTTGATTTGAGTGTGGGCTATCGTCAAATCAAGTCAGAACCAATGATGCTCGTAATGTTGTCTTCCTCGTGGTTGATCCCTCGAGCATACACCATTATATCTTTTGGGTCTGACCAATGCTATCACCGTGTTCACACGATGGTGGAAGTCCAGTGATATGGAAATTCCGATGAGTTGTTGTTGAGTCCATTGACAACATCCTTATCTCCTCCATGATGTTGTTGAACATTAAGTTAGTGTTGGAAACTTTTGAAAGCATTTTCTTCATGCTAGCTCATGAAGTACTTGTTTGATGAAAGGAGTGACTTCCTTTGATTCACGTGCATTTTGATGTAAGCTGCCGTCGTGAATTCGAGAAAGTTTGTTTTTGCTCCTTTGGAATCATCCCAAGTCGGTCATGCACGTGCGAAGAATT
>NW_025279719.1:0-1229 GCF_018294505.1 Triticum aestivum
GAAATCAATTGTGGAATGCCGTGCAAGGAGACAATTCTGGAGGTGTAGAGCTCTGCCAGCTGAGCTGCTGTGATGGATTCTTTGATAGGAAGGAAATGAGCCACTTGAGAGAGCTTGTCGATGACAACGAAAATAGCATCATTTCCGCGCTTGGACTTTGGAAATCCAGTCACGAAGTCCATTTCAATATGATCAAACTTCCATTCTGGGATAGCAAGAGGTTGGAGGAGACCAGCTGGTCGTTGGTGTTCTGCTTTCACTCTTCGGCAGATATCACATTCATTCACGAATTGAGCAATTTCTCGCTTCATTCGAGTCCACCAATACGACTGCTTGAGATCATGATACATCTTCGTACTTCCAGGATGAATGGATAGGAGAGAATTGTGCGCTTCGTTCATTATGAATTTCCTTAGATCACCTTTCGGAACCACAATCCGGTCCTCGAAGAACAAAGTGTCTCTGTCATCAATGCGATAGCACTTGTATTTGGAAAGACCCTTGTCGGTACCACGTTTCACCTTCTTCACCATGGCATCAAGGAGTTGTGCCTCACGAATTTGATCTTCCAAAGTAGGAGATACAATGAGGTTGGCAAGAACGCCTTGAGGAACAACTTGGAGATTCAGCTTGCAGAAAGCTTCACAAAGATCCGGTTGGAAAGGCTTGAGAATTAAGCTATTGCAATAAGCTTTCCTGCTTAAAGCATCTGCAATGACATTTGCTTTGCCTGGAGTATATTCGATACTCGGATTGTACTCTTGAATCATTTCGACCCATCGAGTCTGCCTGAGGTTGAGGTTGGGCTGAGTGAAAATATACTTGAGACTCTTGTGATCAGTGAAAATGTCCACTTGTCTTCCCAACAAGAGATGTCTCCACGTAACCAATGCATGGACAACTGCCGCCAACTCAAGATCGTGAGTGGGGTAGTTCTTCTCGTTGGGCTTCAACTGTCGAGAGGTATAGGCCACAACTTTCTTCTCTTGCATTAACACAGCACCGAGACCTTGGAGAGAAGCATCACAGAAAACTTCATACGGCTTGGATTCATCAGGAGGAGTCAAGACAGGAGCTGTGACTAGTTTCTCTTTGAGAGTGTTGAAAGCAACGTCACACTCAGGAGACCAGACATATTTCACATGCTTCTGTAGGAGGTTGGAAAGTGGTTTTGCAATCTTGGAGAAATTCTCAACGAATCTTCGGCAATAGCTTGCAAGACCCAGAAA
>NW_025279720.1:0-1229 GCF_018294505.1 Triticum aestivum
ACATCCAATGTCCATGGTCAGGAAACCGTAACCATCTATTGATCAACGAGCTAGTCAACTAGAGGCTTACTAGGGACATGGTGTTGTCTATGTATCCACACATGTATCTGAGTTTCCTATCAATACAATTATAGCATGGATAATAAACAATTATCATGAACAAGGAAATATAATAATAACCAATTTATTATTGCCTCTAGGGCATATTTCCAACAAGGGCGTGGTGCTGCGCGCGCTTCTTGACCCCCTTCATCCGGCGCTCCTCCAACCTCAAGTACGCCACAAACTTGGGAAGGAGGGCTCCGGCATCAAGGTGAGGTTGGAGACGGCGTTGCCGAAGTACTCGTTGAGGCCGGCGGTGAGCGTGCTGAGGAGGAGGTCGTCATCCACCTTTGATCCAATGTTACGGAGCTCGTCCGCCAACATCTTCAGGCGGCGACAGTAGTCATCAATGTACTGTTCATCCCGGTGACAGTCAAAAAATTCCCGCTGCAAAAAAACGCGGCGCTGAAGCTTGTTGTCGGTGAAGAGGCCGTTCAGCTTGACCCACATGGCGCGGGCGTCATCGCCGGCACTCACGACCGTGTGAAACATGTCCTTGGAGATGGTGGTGAAGAACCACCGGATGATCGTGGCGTCGATCGGGGTCCACTCGACGTCGTCCACCATGGCGCGGGAGTCCATAGTGCCATCCACGTGGTCCACGAGATTGTTCTCGCGGAAGAGCAGTGTGAAGTATGTCTTCCACGCGAAGTACGTGGAGTTGGAGGCGTCGAGGATGATGGGGACGCGTGCGTGGACGTTGATGTTGCGGATCTCGGCGGGGTCGACGGCGAAGGGGTTGGAGTAGGTGGAGGCGTTGGACAACATGGCGGCGGGATCGTGGGGAGGGAGGCGGCGGCGCGGCTGAAGAGGAGCGGTGCGGCGGCGGGAGGCAGGCGACGCGGCGGGGAGGGGCGGCGTGGTGTGGGAAGGGAGGCACGCGGTGGAGGGAGGGTGCGCGGGGAGGAGGGGTGGAGGCGGCGGCATGGGGCGGCAGCGGTGGCGGGAGGTCGCGGCGGCGGCGGCGGCCCGAGGCGGCGGCTATGGTTAGCGGAAGCTGAAAGATCGACTTGCGATAGATACCACGTAGAGAATGATTTGGTGCATCAATGATTGATTGATCGTGCACTAGGCACATATATATAGGTACAAGGGGTGCGACCGATATCTTGTCTCCTAAGATATAC
>NW_025279721.1:0-1229 GCF_018294505.1 Triticum aestivum
TCCATCTACAACGGGTGCAAGCCAGTTTTGCACACGCAGAATATTCAGGTTATACTTGACGAGCCTAGCATATGCAGATATGGCCTCGGAACACAGAGACCGAAAGGTCGAGCGTGAATCATATAGTAGATATGATCAACATAGTGATGTTCACCATTGAAAACTACTCCATCTCACGTGATGATCGGTTATGGTTTAGTTGATTTGGATCACGTAATCACTTAGATGACTAGAGAGATATCTATCTAAGTGGGAGTTCTTAAGTAATATGATTAATTGAACTTAAATTTATCATGAACTTAGTACCTGATAGTATTTTGCTTGTCTATGTTTGTTGTAGATAGATGGCTCGTGTTGTTGTTCCGTTGAATTTTAATGCGTTCCTTGAGAAAGCAAAGTTGAAAGATGATGGTAGCAATTACACGGACTGGGTCCGTAACTTGAGGATTATCCTCATTGCTGCACAGAAGAATTACGTCCTGGAAGCACCGCTGGGTGCCAGGCCTGCTGCAGGAGCAACGCCAGATGTTGTGAACGTCTGGCAGAGCAAAGCTGATGACTACTCTATAGTTCAGTGTGCCATGCTTTACGGCTTAGAACCGGGTCTTCAACGACGTTTTGAATGTCATGGAGCATATGAGATGTTCCAGGAGTTGAAGTTAATATTTCAAGCAAATGCCCGGATTGAGAGATATGAAGTCTCCAATAAGTTCTACAGCTGCAAGATGGAGGAGAATAGTTCTGTTCGTGAGCATATACTCAAAATGTCTGGATATAATAATCACTTGATTCAACTGGGAGTTAATCTTCCGGATGATAGCGTCATTGACAGAATTCTCCAATCACTGCCACCAAGCTACAAGAGCTTCGTGATGAACTATAATATGCAAGGGATGAACAAGACAATTCCCGAGCTCTTCGCAATGCTAAAGGCTGCGGAGGTAGAAATCAAGAAGGAGCATCAAGTGTTGATGGTCAACAAGACCACTAGTTTCAAGAAAAAGGGCAAAGGGAAGAAGAAGGGGAACTTCAAGAAGAACAGCAAGCAAGTTGCTGCTCAAGAGAAGAAACCCAAGTCTGGACCTAAGCCTGAAACTGAGTGCTTCTACTGCAAGCAAACTGGTCACTGGAAGCGGAACTGCCCCAAGTATTTGGCGGATAAGAAGGATGGCAAAGTGAACAAAGGTATATGTGATATACATGTTATTGATGTGTACCTAACTAGAGCT
>NW_025279722.1:0-1229 GCF_018294505.1 Triticum aestivum
TGAACTTCTGCTTCGCTGGGTCTAGGTATCTGCTTATCTTCCCCGCGTAACCGTAAGGAAGTTTTACTCCTAGGAGGCAGGTGAAAAACTGCTCGATCTCCTCCTGACTTAGAGTGAAGCACGCGGGAGGGTAGTCATTTCCGGTCTTCTTGACCTTTTTGCCTTTGCGACGACTTTCTGTGTCCTGCTTCGCCTCATCAACATCATCATCATCATCATCATCATCATCATATATATAGCGTGAAGCTCCTGCCTGATGCCCATTGATTTCAAGTCTGCCCTTGCTTTCGGTCCATCTTTGGTCCTCTCTGGCATGTTGAGCAGGGTACCAAGCAGACTCTCGCACACGTTCTTCGTGATATGCATGACATCAAGGCTGTGAGGCACACGGTGGATCTTCCAGTACGGCAAGTCCCAGAAAACAGACCTCGTTTTCCATACCTTCAGCAGCGGCTCTGGCGCCTTTCGCTTCTTTCCCGGCTCTGGCGTCTTTTGCTTCTTTCCCGGCAGTGGGCAGTCTTTCCAATTTTTCAACAGCTTGTCTATTTCCTCGCCGCTCCTCGTACACGGGCGTTTTCGGGGTTCGGTTTCACCATCGAACAGATCCTTGCGTTTCCTCCACGGGTCATCGTCGCGAAGCCACCTTCGATGTCCCATGAACACGGTTTTCGAAGACCCGGGATCTCTATCTAGCTGGCGATACGTTGTGTCATCCATGCACCTTACGCATCCAGAAAATCCGTGGACTACCTGCCCCGCAAGATATCCGTAACCGAGATAGTCGTGCATCGTCGTGAGCAGTGCGGCTCTCATAGGGAAATATTCTTTCTCTGCGGCGTCCCACGTATTGGCTGGCGTTTTCCACAGCGTGTCAAGCTCCTCTTTCAGCAGCCCCAGATACAGATTGATGTCGTTCCCTGGTTGTTTCGGCCCTTCAATTAGCATACTCATGTGAATGTACTTCCTCTTCATGCACAACCAGGGGGGAAGGTTGTACATCCACACAAACACAGGCCAGGTGCTATGTGTGCTTCTCTGGCTGCCAAACGGATTGACTCCATCGGTGCTCGCGCCCAGCACGATGTTCCTTGGATCGTTCCCAAATTCTGGGTATTCGAAGTTCAATGCTTGCCACTGGCTCGCATCCTTAGGGTGACTCAGCATCTTGTCTTTTTTATCTATCTCCGGATCATTTGCGTCATCTTCTTGCTTCTTCTCCTCCCTATCCG
>NW_025279723.1:0-1229 GCF_018294505.1 Triticum aestivum
TATGGCAGGAAGTGCCGTACCCCTCTCAACTGGTCTGAAACCGGTGAACGTCAGCTGCTGGGTAATGACTTAATCACAGAAGCAGAAGAAATGTGCAAAGTCATTCGTGATAACCTCAAAGCAGCCCAGTCCCGCCAGAAGTGCTACTATGATAGTAAGCACCGTGATCTGGTTTTCGAGATTGGAGATCATGTTTACCTCCGCGTCTCTCCCATGAAAGGTACTCGTCGCTTCGGTATCAAAGGGAAGCTTGCCCCTAGATACGTGGGACCTTTCAAGATTGTCAGCAAGAGAGGCGACCTCGCCTATCAACTCGAGCTTCCTTCAAACTTTGCAAATGTTCATGATGTGTTCCATGTCTCTCAGCTTCGAAAGTGCTTCAAGACTCCTGACCGCACCGTCAACTTCGAGGACATTGAGCTCCAAGAAGATCTCTCTTATCGCGAGCACCCAGTTGCTATTCTTGAAGAGACTGAACGCAAGACTCGCAACAAGTCAATCAAATTCCTCAAAGTTAAGTGGTCACACCATTCCGACCATGAAGCTACCTGGGAACGCGAGGATCACCTCCGTTCTGAGTACCCGGAGTTCTTTCAGTCCTAGATCTCGGGACGAGATCTTTTCGTAGTGGTGGAGTGTTGTAACGCCCCAGATGTAACTTTCCATATTTGTATCCAACTCTTGCCGTTTCCGGTGTCAAGTTATATTTATTTCTCGGGTTCGGGTCCTTGTCTCCGTGTGTTGTTTTTGTTTTCATGCATCTCATACCATGTCATCACGTGCATTGCATTTGCATACATGTTCATCTCATGCATTCGATCTTTTTCCCCGTTGTCCGTTTTGCATTCCGGCGCTTCGTTCTCCTCCGGTGGTCATTTCTACCTTTCTTTCTTGTGTGGGGTTTAAACATTTCCGGATTGGACCGACTCTTGCCAAGCGGCCTTGGTTTACTACCGGTAGACCGCCTGTCAAGTTTCGGGTCATTTGGACTTCGTTTGATACTCCAACGGTTAACCGAGGGACCGAAAAGGCCTCGTGTGTGTTGCAGCCCAACACCCCCCAAATTTGGCCCAAAACCCACCAAACTCTGCTCCATGTCCTAGAGCGTTCGATCACGATCGTGTGGGCGAAAACCGCACCTCATTTGGACTCTCCTAGCTCCCTCTATGCCTATATATACACCCCTCCGTTTTCGGATCTCTCCCTCTCCCCGAAACCCTAAAAAAAAT
>NW_025279724.1:0-1229 GCF_018294505.1 Triticum aestivum
TGCGGCAATTGGGAAAAGAGGACAGAGGCTGAAATGGGCAAACACCTGCAGAAGAGTGGTTTTACGCCCGATTATACGGTGTGGACATTTCATGGTGAGTCTGCCCAACGTGACCGAGCTGAGGTGGATCGTCGCCGCACCGACGAGCATGGTACCGGGATGGAAAACATGGTGCAAGACTTTGATGATGCTCGGGATTCGGACGAGGAGATGGAGGAATCTGCAAAGGCCTTCAATGAAATGTTGGAGTCTTCAAAACGTCCGCTCCATGAGCACACTGAGCTTTGTCAGTTGGATGCCATCTCACAAGTAATGGCTCTGAAGGCTCAGTTCAACTTGGGCAGAGAATGCTACGATGCAATGATGACAGTATTTGGACGCTTTCTACCCAAAGGCCATGTAATGCCTGCAAACCTGTACCAGTCGGACAAAATCCTCCGTGCACTGAAGATGCCCTATGATAAGGTACATGCCTGTGAGAAAGGATGTGTCTTGTTTAGGCTTGACTATGCGGACTTGAACTATTGTCCCATTTGCAAGTCTTCCAGGTATGTTGTGGTAGACAACGGTATGGGTGAGAAGACACAGACCAAAATCCCCGTTAGTGTTCTTCGGTATATGCCAATCATACCAAGACTTCAACGTCATTTCATGGTCGAAGAGACGGCCAGACAGATGACATGGCACAAAACGGGCAAAAGAACCGAACTAGATGCAGATGGGAATCTGATGATTGTGCACACATCGGATGGTGTTGCGTGGGAAACGTTTGATGAATTACATGGTGACAAAGCGGCAGATCCGAGGCATCCTCGAGTCGGCATCAGCACGGATGGGTTCAGTGTGTTTGGTATGACGGCAGCCCAATACAGTTGTTGGCCCGTATTTGTCTTTCCACTCAATCTCCCCCCCGGACAGATTATGCAAAGAAAGAACATTTTCCTGACGTTGATAATTCCAGGGCCCAACTATCCGGGGAAAAATATGAATGTGTACATGCAACCGCTTAAGGACGAATTGCAAGAAGCCTGGGATAATGGGTTCAAGACATACAATGCCTATAGCAAACGGAACTTCATAATGCGTGTCTGGTACATGTACTCGACGCATGACTTGCCGGCGTATGCGCTATTCGTTGGCTGGTGTGTGCATGGAAGGTTCCCGTGCCCCACATGCAAGGGAGCTCTTGAGTTTCGTTGGCTTCAGGCCGGTCGCAAGTTTTCTTGCTT
>NW_025279725.1:0-1229 GCF_018294505.1 Triticum aestivum
AAGTTCCCTATGAAAGAATCCTTTGAAGCATCTGGTCATCACAAACGTTTTGACTTCTTTTGGAGCCAAAACGGACTCCGTATGAGTGAGATATCCATGTTTCAGTTAACACTGCGCAAAACTGATTCCGAACGACAGTTACAGACTAGTTCTTGTGCAGTTGCATTCGATTTTTTCCATTCTACTTCACTAAACATCTCCATATGAGATCCAATTACTTGTAGGGAAATGCAAGATACCTTAGTTATGATGATGCACTAGGTCCATAGCTGGGACTTTGTGTATGTTCTCGAAATGCGTTTGTCGAGTGCTCATTAAGAAAGCTTCTATACACATTTCTGAAGGAACTCCTTAAGAAAAGTTCTCCAAAAGTTCCCTATGAAAGAATCCTTTGAAGCATCTGGTCGTCACAAACGTTTTGCCTACTTCTGGATCCAAAACGGACTCCGTATGAGTCAAATATCCATGTTTCAGTTAACACTACGCAAAATTGATTCCGAATGATAGTTATTGACTAGTTCTTGTGTAGTTGCATTCGTTTTTTCCATTCTACTTCACTAAACATCTCGATATGAGATCTGATTACTTGTAGGGAAATGCAAGAGACCTCAGTTATAATGATGCACTGGGTCCATAGCTGGGACTTTGTGTATGTTCTCGAAATGCGTTTGTCGAGTGCTCATTAAGAAAGTTTCTATACAAGTTTCTGAATGAACTTCTGAAGAAAAATTCTCCAAAAGTTCCCTATGAAAGAATCCTTTGAAGCATCTGGTCATGACAAACGTTTTGACTACTTGTGGAGCCAAAACGGACTCCGTATGAGTCAGATATCCATGTTTCAGTTAACACTGCGCAAAACTGATTCCGAACGACAGTTACAGACTAGTTCTTGTGTAGTTGCATTCGATTTTTTCCATTCTACTTCACTAAACATCTCCATATGAGATCCAATTACTTGTAGGGAAACGCAAGAGACCTCAGTTATGATGATGCACTAGGTCCAGAGCTGGGACTTTGTGTATGTTCTCGAAATGCGTTTGTCGAGTGCTCATTAAGAAAGCTTCTATACACGTTTCTGAAGGAACTCCTTAAGAAAAGTTCTCCAAAAGTTCCCTATGAAAGAATCCTTTGAAGCATCTGGTCGTCACAAACGTTTTGCCTACTTCTGGATCCAAAACGGACTCCGTATGAGTCAAATATCCATCTTTCAGTTAACACTGCGCAAAACT
>NW_025279726.1:0-1229 GCF_018294505.1 Triticum aestivum
TACTCCTGCTTGATTAATATTGATGATATGGGTAGTACAAGAGTTGATCTACCACGAGATCAGTGAGGCTAAACCCTAGAAGCTAGCCTATGGTATGATTGTTGTTGTATATCTATCGACTAGCCCGAACCCGGTTTATATAATGCACCAGAGGCCTAGGATAACAAGAGTCCTAGCCGAATACGCCGGTGGGGGAGGAGTCCTTGTCTTGATCGCCAAGTCTTGTGGATTCTTCCTTGTATGCGGCAGCTGTCCGGACTGGCCCATGTGTATACGGCCATGGGGGTCCTCGGCCTAATCCAACTGATCGGGAGATGACATGTTGAGTACCCCCTAATCCAGGATACCGTCAGTAGCCCCCTGAACCGGTCCTCAAGTTGGGGACGCTCCTCGATTCTTCTGAACTGTTCTTCATCTTCGGTCGTCGGTCTTGAAAACTGGTTCAACAAATCTTCTCATCTCCGATCTTGAGGATCGCGAAGTAAATCCGAGAGTTTATATGTCGGGTATCCGAGGAGCCCCTTTAAGTTTCTAGCCTTTATCAATGCCTTGTTATTTTTATGCCACACATGGGGTTTGAAGTTGTTCCCGAGCGACGGCGTCCTCTTGCGTCTGAGCTCCAACACCGGACTGCATTCGAGGTATCTTTTGCAGCCGAGCACCAACGCCAGACCGCTTTCCAGCTCTAACGCCGGAACGTATCCGAGCTCCAACACCGGACTATGTATCCGAGCTCCAACGCCGGACTGTATCCGAGCTCCAACGCCGGACTGTATCCGAGATCCAAAGCCGGACTGTATCTGAGGTGTCGTAAATCACCTTGGTTCAAAGAAGTTTGAAGGAGTTTAGCCGAGCTTAATGTCGGAAATGCCCTCTATGAAGCCAGCCACTAGCGCCCGAGCTTTATGCCGGACTGCTTCCGAGGTGGTGCACCACCCCGAATGTTGGCCGATTTTTGTCAATATTTTTGATTGGTGCAATTTATTCTCTGCCGAGATACATAGCCAGTAGCCCTCAAGGTGGGTATCGGTCTATAACCCGAGATGCACATGAAGGATGACATAAGACCGCTGATCCCCGTAGCCGCTGAGACTCAGGTTGATTTGCAAAATCGGTCTGAGGATCAAGTCCTAGCTCGGCAGAATACTTCGGGACACAGAAAGCGGCGTGCTCAGTCCTCAAGACTCAGGTTGGGTGCGGCCGACCAACCTGAGGATCAAAATCTCCTC
>NW_025279727.1:0-1229 GCF_018294505.1 Triticum aestivum
TACTCCTGCTTGATTAATATTGATGATATGGGTAGTACAAGAGTTGATCTACCACGAGATCAGTGAGGCTAAACCCTAGAAGCTAGCCTATGGTATGATTGTTGTTGTATATCTATCGACTAGCCCGAACCCGGTTTATATAATGCACCAGAGGCCTAGGATAACAAGAGTCCTAGCCGAATACGCCGGTGGGGGAGGAGTCCTTGTCTTGATCGCCAAGTCTTGTGGATTCTTCCTTGTATGCGGCAGCTGTCCGGACTGGCCCATGTGTATACGGCCATGGGGGTCCTCGGCCTAATCCAACTGATCGGGAGATGACATGTTGAGTACCCCCTAATCCAGGATACCGTCAGTAGCCCCCTGAACCGGTCCTCAAGTTGGGGACGCTCCTCGATTCTTCTGAACTGTTCTTCATCTTCGGTCGTCGGTCTTGAAAACTGGTTCAACAAATCTTCTCATCTCCGATCTTGAGGATCGCGAAGTAAATCCGAGAGTTTATATGTCGGGTATCCGAGGAGCCCCTTTAAGTTTCTGGCCTTTATCAATGCCTTGTTATTTTTATGCCACACCTGGGGTTTGAAGTTGTTCCCGAGCGACGGCGTCCTCTTGCGTCTGAGCTCCAACACCGGACTGCATTCGAGGTATCTTTTGCAGCCGAGCACCAACGCCAGACCGCTTTCCAGCTCTAACGCCGGAACGTATCCGAGCTCCAACACCGGACTATGTATCCGAGCTCCAACGCCGGACTGTATCCGAGCTCCAACGCCGGACTGTATCCGAGATCCAAAGCCGGACTGTATCTGAGGTGTCGTAAATCACCTTGGTTCAAAGAAGTTTGAAGGAGTTTAGCCGAGCTTAATGTCGGAAATGCCCTCTATGAAGCCAGCCACTAGCGCCCGAGCTTTATGCCGGACTGCTTCCGAGGTGGTGCACCACCCCGAATGTTGGCCGATTTTTGTCAATATTTTTGATTGGTGCAATTTATTCTCTGCCGAGATACATAGCCAGTAGCCCTCAAGGTGGGTATCGGTCTATAACCCGAGATGCACATGAAGGATGACATAAGACCGCTGATCCCCGTAGCCGCTGAGACTCAGGTTGATTTGCAAAATCGGTCTGAGGATCAAGTCCTAGCTCGGCAGAATACTTCGGGACACAGAAAGCGGCGTGCTCAGTCCTCAAGACTCAGGTTGGGTGCGGCCGACCAACCTGAGGATCAAAATCTCCTC
>NW_025279728.1:0-1229 GCF_018294505.1 Triticum aestivum
ACTACCTTGGATATGACCAAAAATATTGCATATATGCATATTTGTCAGGTGATTTTTAGTGCAAACTATTCAATAATCTATTTATGTTATCCAGAACAAAAATACTTCACACACTTTTGTGTTTTGTCTAATTGCAGGTGTATGGGACATTTGTACAATCCACATATGAAGATAAGGAAGAAAGAGATGTTTATTTGCTGTCCAAAAAGTTCTCTCACGTCACTTTTGGCCCAAGAGAAGATAGAGTCCAAGTCTCTCACGTTCTGGATTCAGATTCGGACTGCACAGACACACCTGACTCAAAACGCACACAAGTTTTTCATACGGACTCCGAATTGGGTGATTCTTTTTTGTTGGAAACTAGATTTCGTGCACTTTCCAACCCAATTGGAATCACCTTCAAATTCGTCCGGAGCGTTGAGTTGTGGACGAAACAATCTGATGCTGCAGCAGAATCCGAGTCAAACTACAAGTCCAAAGGTGTTACATCACCTCCACTTGGGCCCATCGGCCTTGTACGACCTAGATTTAGTTTTAGGCTGCCTTGGGACGTCCTCCCACCTCCTTGGCCGCCACCCCTTGCTCCTATATAAGTAGATCCATCTAGTAGCTTTTCCTTGGGATTTGTTTAGTTAAAAGTTAGCCATTGCAACTTCGTGTACTTCGTCTGTGTCCAACGACCAGACCAAGACCGCTTCCGGATCCCCACCATTATCAATACTTCATATATATTTGCAATATTCAGATTGCTTTATCATACTCTTGCTCGTTCTTCGATCGCTTGCAGGAATAGACCTTCGTGGTCAGGCTGACCGTGCTTCCAGCATTGTCAGTAACCTCAGGAGATTGGTTTAGCGATTGCTAAGGCGCAACATCGTGCACGTTTGTAGTCGGATCGTCAAAGTCTTCTCCACCAAATCGATAGTTATCATCTCATCGAAAGATCGGGACACCCCGCCTCTATCAAGTGGTATCAGTTTTCAGGTTGCTCGGTGAGAATTTCCAGTTTTTCTTAGATTAGATTTATTTTCTTACCTATTGTCCAAGAAAAAGCCACAAAAAAAAGTTAGATCTGTTCATCCTTTATCCAAGCCAGTCTGAGCCTTTGCAATTTTCTATTCATTGCTTGCATAGTTGAATTATCGGTTGCATCGTCGTGTCAGTTGCTGGTCTTAGTGTCTAGTTCCTTTAGAGTTTCGAGTTCTGTTCACATTAGTCACGCCGCCGCT
>NW_025279729.1:0-1229 GCF_018294505.1 Triticum aestivum
TAATGCCTAACCCATGAACGATAGTGGTAACTCGATAAGAGACATCATGGTATGCACCATATCCAATAGGGTGCAACTATGACGTTTGGACACACCATCACACTACGGTGTTCCAGGCTGTATCAGTTGTGAAACAATTTCCACAATGTCTTAATTCTGTGCCAAACTCGTGATTCAGATATTCATCTCTATGATCATATCATAGATCTTTTATCCTCTTGTCACGACGATCTTTCAACTTCACACTGAAATTACTTGAACCTTTCAATAATTCAGACTCGTGATTCATCAAGTAAATATACTCAACATCTACTCGAATCATCTGTGAAGTAAGAACATAACGATATTCACTGCATGCCTCAGCACTCATTGGACTGTACACATCAAAATGTGTTACTTCCAACAAGTTGCTATCTTGTCCCATCTTACTGAAAACGAGGCTTTTCAGTCATCTTGCCCATGTGGTATGATTTGCATGTCCCAAGTGATTCAAAATCAAGTGAGTCAAAACGGTCCATTTGCATGGAGTTTCTTCATGCATATACACCAATACACATGGTTCGCATGTCTCAAACTTTTCAAAAACGAGTGAGCCCAAAGATCCATCAATATGGAGCTTCTTCATGCGTTTTATACCGATATGACTTACGTGGCAGTGCGACAAGTAGGTGGTACTATCATTACTATCTTTTGGCATGAACATGTGTATCACTACGATCGAGATTTAATAAACCATTCATTTTAGGTGTAAGACCATTGAAGATATTATTCAAGTAAACAGAGTAACCATTATTCTCCTTAAATGAATAACCGTATTGCGATAGACGTAATCCAATCATGTCTATGCTCAACGCAAACACCAAATAACAATTATTTAGGTTTAACACCAATCTATTTGGTAGAGGGAGCGTGCGATGCTTGATCATATCAAGCTTGGAAAAACTTCCAACACATATCGTCAGCTCACCTTTAGCTAGTCTCCGTTTATTCCGTAGCCTTTTGTTTCGAGTTACTAACACTTAGCAACCGAACCGGTATCTAATACCCTGGTGCTACTAGGAGTACTAGCAAAGTACACATTAACACAATGTATATCCAATATACTTCTATCGACCTTGCCAGCCTTCTTATCTACCAAGTATCTAGGGTAATTCTGCTCTAGTGGTTGTTCCCCTTATTACAGAAGCACTTAGTCTCGGGTTTGGGTTTTACCTTGGGTTTCTTCACTA
>NW_025279730.1:0-1229 GCF_018294505.1 Triticum aestivum
TCTCGTTCATATTGCCTGCACTATATATATGTCCTAACTATATTGTTGTGTCCGCTATTATACATGCAGAATGAAGATTAAGGAATGCAGAGTAAGGAACATCCATGATGTTGGGTTCATTGACCCACACATCGTTAATGGACATGTGTTGGAGCGTTACCCCGCCGACGTGGAGGCAGACCTGTGGCAGTTTCTTACAAAGCAGGAACTCAAAAGTGATATTCTATTTCCTTACCATTTTGAGTGAGTGTTTCTGTCTTGAGCACATTCTCTTTTGTTTACTCCATGCATGGTATGTGGCCGGCTAATCGATGAGTTATGCATGACGTACTGTGCATGTATCGTGTCCGCAGGTTCCACTGGATTCTGCTAGTAATTAAAGTTAACACCTCAGAATGTCTCGTCCACGACTCTGTGAATATGGATCCAAAGCTTTGGGGCGGCATGAGAAGAATGCTACAGAAGTAATTATTTTCATTCATTTGCGCTCTATATCGATCGGCCTATTTCGTTCATTTCCTAATATCAAGTAACTAATTAATAACTCTCTTGTTCATTTAATTTTCTTTGCCTCGTAGGGTTTGGAGACGGTTCGTAGATACAAAGGTCGGTGAATTCAAAAAAGAGCTAGAATTCAAAATGTTAAAGGCTAAGAATGCTGGGGATATTCAGCCACCGGAGACCAATCTATGTGGATACTATGTCTGTGAGATGATCCGGAGATACACCTCTGAGCGGGTTCCGAGTGATACCAATGCTCAGAGGAATAGCCTCCGGTGGATGCTTAGTCCAGAAGCTCGCTTCTGACCACTTCAAGAGGAACTAGCTGGATGGTTCAGCAGGGAAGTCCTCCATCCTAAAGGAGAACACTATTACGAGGACGTAGAACTTTATATGCATTAAATCATGTATGGAAACTTGTTCAAAATTGTATATGGTCATCCGATGATATTGAATATATATTGTATATTCCTCTTGAATTCTTTTTGGTTCTAATTTCAAATTTATTTGAAATTGTACATTCATATGCATGTATGTAGTACCGTAGAATATATGAAACTCCTTCAAAATTAAAATAAAGCACAAAAGAAATAAAACAATACAAATTAAACAGAAAACAGGTTTAAGGGGGGGGGGCTAAAACCCTAAACCTGCGGCGGCCTTTAGTCGCGGTTGGCCAGAAGAACCGCGACTAAAGGTCCTCCGCCCCGACGGCCACCTGGCGCCCA
>NW_025279731.1:0-1229 GCF_018294505.1 Triticum aestivum
AAATTCTATAGTGCTCCCACTCACTTCTTTGGAAATACAAGTTTCTCATAAACTTTGTACAAACCCAAATTTTTTTGATCATCATCAAAGCATACATTCCAACTCCGAGATGCTCACTCCAGTCCTTAGAAGGATTGCTGGAGCTTTGCATACTTATTAGCATCTTTCGGGATTGACAAAACCTTCCGGTTGTATCACATACAACCTTTCCTCATTAAAATCGTCGAGGAAACAATGTTTTGACATCCTATCTGCAAGATTTCATAAATAATGCAGTAATCGCTAATATAATTCCAACAGACTCTTAGCATCGCTACGAGTGAGAAAATCTCATCGTAGTCAACTCCTTGAACTTGTCGGAAAACATCTTAACGACAAGTCGATCTTTCTTAATGGTGACATTTACCATCATTGTCCGTCTTCCTTTTGAAATCCATCTGTACTCATTAGCCTTACGACCATCGAGCCGTTCTGCCAAAGTCTACACTTTGTTTTCATACATGGATCCTCTCTTGGATTTTATGGCCTCAAGCCATTTATCGGAATCCGGGCCCACCATCGCTTCTCCATAGCTCGTAGGTTCATTGTTGTCTAGCAACATGACCTTCAAGACAGGATTACGTACCACTCTGAAGTAGTACGCATCCTTGTCATCCTACGAGGTTTGGGAGTGACTTGATCCGAAGTTTCATGATCAATATCATAAGCTTCCACTTCAATTGGTGTAGATGCCACAGGAACAACTCCCTATGCCCTGTCACACACTAGTTGAAGAGACGGTTCAATAACCTCATCAAGTCTCCACCATCCTCCCACTCAATTCTTTCGAGAGAAACTTTTCCTCGAGAAAGGACCCGATTCTAGAAACAATCCATATTGCTTTCGGATCTGAATTAGGAGGTATACCCAACTGTTTTGGGTTTCCTATGAAGATGCATTTTATCCGCTTTGGGTTCGAGCTTATCAACCTGAAACTTTTTCATATAAGCGTCGCAGCCCCAAACTTTTAAGAAACGACAACTTAGGTTTCTCTAAACCATAATTCATACGGTGTCATCTCATCGGAATTACGTGGTGCCCTATTTAAAGTGAATGTGGTTGTCTCTAATGCCTAACCCATGAACGATAGTGGTAATTCGATAAGAGACATCATGGTACGCACCATATCCAATAGGGTGCAACTATGATGTTCGGACACACCATCACATTATGGTGTTCCAGGCGGTATT
>NW_025279732.1:0-1229 GCF_018294505.1 Triticum aestivum
TGCACATATAAGTGAAGCTCTTATTCATTTCAAAAGATTGACAATGTTCATCATTAAACCATCCCAACATTGGTGAATAAACCTTACTTGCATCAAATTTACATGCTACAACATGCTTAAATAAGCAAACATGCAATAAGTCATTCAACACAGAATCGTCACCAAGATTAGAGGTCATATCAAAATGATTAAACATTGGTTCTTTTGCATCAATAGTTAATTCAATGGGTGCACTCAAAATTGTTGGTATTTCAGTTGTTTGATCACATGGCAAAGTCAAATTATCAACGTAGTCCTCTAAAATAGGTGGTGTGATCAAAGTAGTGGGTAGCTCATCAGATGGTGCATTCAAATTGACAAGGCATTCATCATTCTCATGTAGAGATGGAAGATCAGTACCTTTGTCATTACCTCTTATGATCAACTCAGATGATGTAGCCACTCTCGGGGGCGATGTGTCACATGGTGGAGGTGATGTAGTCCTGACAACAATGGATGTGGTTGTCATAGTATGCCTAGTAGTTGAAGGAACAATCATATCAACTCTTGGAATGTGCACCATGCGCTTGTTCTCCTCGTGGCCAACACGTCGTTTTATTTCCTGTTCAGCTTTGCAAGCAAGATGAAACAAATGGTCCATAGGATAACACTCTTCATGAATTAGTATCTCTTGAATATCAAGGTTTAATCCTCCCCAAAATCTATCCATAAAATCATCTTCACATTCTTCTAAAGAGGAATGCAACAAGGTAGTTTGTAAATCATCATAATATTTTGTTACAGTTTCACTACCTTGTTTTAAGTGTTGCAACTTCTTAATCATGTCACAAGTATAATAAGCAGGGACGAAAGTATGTCGCATGGCAAGTTTCAAATCATCCCAAGTAGTAGGTATATAATCAGGGTGTAACCGACAATATTCACTCCACCAAACCAAAGCATAACCAGTGAAAGAACCAACCGCAACCTTAACCTTTTTATGTTCATTGAAATTATGGGAAGCAAATATATTTTTTATGTCGAACTCCCATTCAATATATAAAGCAGGTTTAAAACGGCCATTAAATGGTGGTATAGATACATTAACCTGATCATGTGCATTTGGATGTTTGTGCACCTCTCGTGACGGTTGTGGTATTTGCAAAGGTGGTGGCACGTCTCCCGCGATCGACAAAGCCCATGAATTGACTCTGGATCCTGTCATGATTAGTAGAACAAGAAACAAAACC
>NW_025279733.1:0-1229 GCF_018294505.1 Triticum aestivum
AAGCAGCGCAAAAAAAAAAGAAGAGCGAAAAAAAATTTCAGAGTGTGCTTTTCCCTTGTTTACGTGCCGCGCCGTGATTTTGTTGGTGTTCTAGGCTCGCGTCTCTAGCACAGTCTAGCCTAGGACCAGCACAGTACCGTCGTTGAGCGTTTATTCAACTTTGCATCTCTGAATTGATTATTGCTGACCCTTTTTGCTACCATACTATAAGCCTTCCCAGCTCCACATACATCTACGTCGTGTGTTTGACTCTCCCTGGTAATCACTCTATCCAAGCTTTGAGAGTTTTTGACTACAACGGTTGCCGATCACCGCCTGCTGCTGGGTAAGAACTGGTAAGAATTTGAGATTTGCTTGACGGATTTGTGATACACCACCACCACTTCTTAGTAGTCTGTAGGATCATATTCTTGTGTGTTTCTATTGCTGCTAACCATGCTAGGATCACAAGCCGACGAGATTGACTGGGAGAATTTATCGAACAAGGAGCTTCATGATAAGTTTCAGCAAATGATGACTGAACAGGTGCAAGATGTGCTGAACAATTTTGAAGAGGCCATGGAGAAGATCACTGGCCTTGAGAAGACGTTCGAAACAAAGCTCCATAACAAGTTTAATGAATTGCTCGCGCGTCTTCCACCACCACCACCCGCTGCACCTAACGCACCTCTCCAACAACAACAAGAACGACTACCTCCACGTCGCGAAGCAGACCTCCGCCGAGCAAGCCGTGTTCCTCTTGCGTTTGGCCAAACTGTTGGTGCTGCTGTTGATACTTCTGTGGCTCCTGCTGCTGATGCGGAGGAGGATGATTATGTGGGAGATTATGAGGATGAGGTTGATCAAAATCAACACTACATGCAGCCACCTGTACCACCACCAGCAGGTCGACCTCAGGTATATATTCGTAATGGTAGGCCTGCACCACCACCTCAGGTACGAGATGATGTCCATATTCCTAAACTAAAATTGAATATTCCACCATTTGAGGGTAGATATGTTCCTGATATATATCTTACTTGGGAGTTAGAAACTGAACAACGATTTACATGTTTACAATATCCTGAGGAGAGACGAGTTGCTGCTGCCGTTTGTGCTTTCACTAGTTTTGCATGTGTATGGTGGTCTGAACATTGTAGATTATATCCTATTCCAACTACTTGGGCTGCTTTGAAAACTACTATGCGTACGCGTTGGGTTCCACCATATTATCAACGTGAATTGCTTCA
>NW_025279734.1:0-1229 GCF_018294505.1 Triticum aestivum
TTTTCACTCGACCTTTTACTTGATCGGTAGGTTTTCACTTGACCTTTTACTCGATCGGTGGGTTTTCACTCGACCTTTTACTCGATCGGTAGATTTTCACTCGACCTTTTACTCGATCGGTAGGTTTTCACCCGAAAGGTAAGCTTTCACTCGACCAGTGAGTTTTCACTCGACCAAAAACATAGCCTGATCTTGATTTGTCTCCCCAAGTCTCATATGACCTCGGATTGAGACGAATTATATATGAAAATCGATCGGCTCGACGAGACGAAACTTTCTCGTGTTGAAGTTTTTTCAATTCAAGGCCATCTTGAAGGCCGAATTGCTCACGCATTGCATCAGACACTCATCAACATGTGTCTGGTGTCAAGCGTAATATTTTGGTCTCTGGCCTGTTCAAACCGTATTGACTATAACTTTTGCATATGAACTCAGATTGAGACGAATTATATATGAAAATCGATCGCCTCGACGAGACGAAGACAACTCCTTCAGAGCACTCCTTCATCTGAGTCCATATTGAGGGCGTAATCGGCCGAAAAGCACTCAGAACATTAAATTTTGTCACTCGGACTATAGCTTCGGCCACTGAGATGAGGTCGAATGGCGATAGCCTAAACATCAAAGTTGTTCCACTCGACGATATGAAACTTTCTCATGCTGAAAACCCTTTCACTCTGTATATTGCCAAAATCAGTTGTCAACAAGTTGTATATGATGCAACCTGAATGTTTTGTTGATCCAAAAGGTGCTGACAAAGTGTGCAAGCTCCAACGTTCCATTTATGGACTGGTGCAAGCATCTCGAAGTTGGAATAAACGTTTTGATAGTGTGATCAAAGCATATGGCTTTATACAGACTTTTGGAGAAGCCTGTATTTACAAGAAAGTGAGTGGGAGCTCTGTAGCATTTCTAGTTTTATATGTTGATGACATATTATTAATTGGAAATGATATAGAATTTCTGGATAGCATAAAGGGATACTTGAATAAAAGTTTTTCTATGAAAGACCTCGGTGAAGCTGCTTACATATTGGGCATCAAGATCTATAGAGATAGATCAAGACGCTTAATAGGACTTTCACAAAGTACATACCTTGACAAAATTTTGAAAAAGTTCAAAATGGATCAGGCAAAGAAAGGATTCTTGCCTGTGCTACAAGGTGTGAAGTTGAGTCAAACTCAATGCCCGACCACAGCAGAAGATAGAGAGAAAATGAAAGATGTTCC
>NW_025279735.1:0-1229 GCF_018294505.1 Triticum aestivum
TCCCCACAGATCTCCCATGCCCCAAGCACGTCCATGGCCGCGTCATCATCGTTCCCATGGCCGGAGCCGTCCCCGACCCGTGAGGTTATGCTCTGCAGCTCCGTTGACCTCGTCTGCATCGCCTACAACCTTCGGTTCGAGCTGAAGCCCTCCACAACCTCGCCATCTGGTCGTCTTCCCCGCCACGGCCACGGCGCCATCGCCGTCGATCTCCATCACCGGCGCCTCCCGGCGGTTCCAGGCACGTCCACGACCTCCCTCGAAGTGAGCCGCGTCCATCCTCCTTCATTACCCCCTTGATTTGTTGCCGTAGCCGCCGTCCCCGAGCTCGTCTGCGTACGCGTACGTGGTGCTGCTGCCCATGGCCTTACCCCCTGCGTCTCGCCCGCGCCTGGCCTCGAGGTCGTCTACTGCTGCGCCGCTGTTGGCCCTGTCCGCCGTCGCCGTTCGCGCCCGCTGGCGCCGGCCGCGCCTGCCTTCGCCCGGCCGCGTCGGCGTCACCCCGCAGCATCCCGCTCTCACCGCCGCCTGGCTGCGCCCGCCTCCGTCGCCTGCTGCTCGCCCGACGCCGCGCCCGGCCCTGCTTGCCATCCCGCACGCGCCCCTGTGCCTGCTCGTGCTGCTTCTGTTGAAGCTCTTGCCCTGCTGCGCATAACTGCTGCTGCTTACTGTACTACTAGTTAGCTTTTCAATATCTACTTTGACTAACCCCCTAGGCAGCCTCTAATCAGCGGTTAAACAACTACTAACAGGCCAAAAATAAATATGAATAGAATGTACACTTGACAAACTACATATTACTCCATTGGACCAAATTCATTTGATGCATGGTTTAAATCCAACAAAAATCACAAAATGCTATCTTCTCTTAAACCCAAGCATTGTGTGTGCGTGTGTGCTCTGTGTGTTTGCGCGCCGTACGTGTGGCCGGCTAGGCTATGCCCAGTAGTGGCCGGTCCTTGTTTAATTATGTTAGGTGTAGCTTAGTATTAGTTTAGTGCTAAGTTAGCCTATTAGCAAATGACATGTGGGTCCCATCTATTTAGTTTAGATAAATCCTTTTGGAAATTATTAAAGCAGTGACATGTGGGCCACCAACTCCCATTTAGACCAGTCCTTTTGACTTGGTCAATTCGGATTAAAATAAATACATAATTTTAGAAAATGAATTAAAATTTTAAAAATTAATATAAAATAAACCGTAGCTCGGATGAAAAAACTTTGTACAT
>NW_025279736.1:0-1229 GCF_018294505.1 Triticum aestivum
TTCTTTTTGAAGTTCCCCTTCTTCTTCCCTTTGCCCTTTTTCTTGAAACTAGTGGTCTTGTTGACCATCAACACTTGATGCTCCTTTTTGATTTCTACCTCCGCAGCTTTCAGCATTGCGAAGAGCTCGGGAATAGTCTTGTTCATCCCTTGCATATTATAGTTCATCACGAAGCTCTTGTAGCTTGGTGGCAGTGATTGGAGAATTCTGTCAATGACGCAATCATCTGGAAGATTAACTCCCAATTGAATCAAGTGATTATTATACCCAGACATTTTGAGTATATGCTCACTGACAGAACTGTTCTCCTCCATCTTGCAGCTATAGAACTTATTGGAGACTTCATATCTCTCAATCCGGGCATTTGCTTGAAATATTAACTTCAACTCCTGGAACATCTCATATGCTCCATGACATTCAAAACGTCGTTGAAGTCCCGATTCTAAGCCGTAAAGCATGGCACACTGGTGTTCATCAGCTTTGCTCTGCCGGACGTTCATAACATCTGGTGTTGCTCCAGCAGCAGGCCTGGCACCCAGCGGTGCTTCTAGGACGTAATTCTTCTGTGCAGCAATGAGGATAATCCTCAAGTTACGGACCCAGTCCGTGTAATTGCTACCATCATCTTTCAACTTTGCTTTCTCAAGGAACGCATTAAAATTCAACGGAACAACAGCACGAGCCATCTATCTACAATCAAGCATAAACAAGCAAGATACTATCAGGTACTAAGTTTCATGATAAATTTAGGTTCAATTAATTTACTTAAAGAACTCCCACTTAGATAGACATCCCTCTAATCCTCTAAGTGATTACGTGATCCAGATCAACTAAACCATGTCCGATCATCACGTGAGATGGAGTAGTTTCATTGGTGAACATCACTATGTTGATCATATCTACTATATGATTCACGCTCGACCTTTCGGTCTCCGTGTTCCGAGGCCATATCTGTATATGCTTGGCTCGTCAAGTATAACCTGAGTATTCCGCGTGTGCAACTGTTTTGCACCCGTTGTATTTGAACGTAGAGCCTATCACACCCGATCATCACGTGGTGTCTCAGCACGAAGAACTTTCGCAACGGTGCATACTCAGGGAGAACACTTCTTGATAATTAGTGAGAGATCATCTTATAATGCTACCGTCAATCAAAGCAAGATAAGATGCATAAAAGATAAACATCACATGCAATCAATATAAGTGATATGATATGGCCATCATCATCT
>NW_025279737.1:0-1229 GCF_018294505.1 Triticum aestivum
TAGGCGGCCTCTCACAAATCTGAAGTGTTGAGGCGGTTGCAAACGCCCAGCACGCGTCTCCGGGGTGTGCCCCCCCCCCTCACGGCCGCCGCCGCCGCCGGCACCTGGAGGGGGGAAACAGACGCGTCGGGTCTACACGGAGTGGATGTAGCTGTGGGTTTGGCCCGGATGTTGCTCCAAAGTGTTCCTCTGGGCCGACCTAACACAACCGGGTGGAGAGGTCCACTGGTCAAAGCCCGTCCGTGCAAAGTCAAAGGGCTAGATCCCGTGGTCAAACGCTACAGGGTTAGCCGGGACGGGGGCCCTGGGGGGTAGCAATGCCACCGGAGCGTCGTACCGGGCCCTCATACATGCGGGGTGGTGTTGTGGCATGTCCGAAGTGGCGGCACGCGTCTCCGGGTTGTGGCCCCCCTCACGGACGGCAATGAAACGGTAGTAGATGTTCTGCGGTAACGATGCAGCGTGAATATTATTAAATACTTGGAGCGCGATAAAATCATGAGTTTTTTACACAACGTGGGCACATGTGCTATAGGACTGATGGTATTTTTTCATAATTTTTTGTGATGGAGAAGTATCTGAACACTTCCCTCTACGCGGATTGCTCTTCGCACGTCTACGACTGTGGCCGGCGGCCTCCGGGGGCTAGCATACCATCAAATCTTGCGTAGGCGGCCTCTCACAAATCTGGAAGTGTTGAGGCGGTTGCAAACGCCCAGCACGCGTCTCCGGGGTGTGCCCCCCCTCACGGCCGCCGCCGCCGCCGGCACCTGGAGGGGGGAAACAGACGCGTCGGGTCTACACGGAGTGGATGTAGCTGTGGGTTTGGCCCGGATGTTGCTCCAAAGTGTTCCTCTGGGCCGACCTAACACAACCGGGTGGAGAGGTCCACTGGTCAAAGCCCGTCCGTGCAAAGTCAAAGGGCTAGATCCCGTGGTCAAACGCTACAGGGTTAGCCGGGACGGGGGCCCTGGGGGTAGCAATGCCACCGGAGCGTCGTACCGGGCCCTCATACATGCGGGGTGGTGTTGTGGCATGTCCGAAGAGGCGGCACGCGTCTCCGGGTTGTGGCCCCCCTCACGGACGGCAATGAAACGGTAGTAGACGTTCTGCGGTAACGATGCAGCGTGAATATTATTAAATACTTGGAGCGCGATAAAATCATGAGTTTTTTACACAACGTGGGCACATGTGCTATAGGACTGATGGTAATTTTTCATAATTTTTTG
>NW_025279738.1:0-1228 GCF_018294505.1 Triticum aestivum
AAAAACAGCAAATGATGTCAGAACGTGTTGGAAATTGATGACGTCGCTTTGAATGATGCATACTGAATGCAAAAATAGGCTGGAGTTCAAATAAGTTTAAAAAACATTGAAGTGCCCGTGTAACAGATGAGTTCTCGTCCGAAACCCTGATACTCCGAAAGAGATTGTCCAGTTTGTACACGAGGTGCGTCCAGTTTTCGCCGTGACCCTCTCTACTCTTTTGCACATGCTATGCGGGTGAAATGATGATACCATGCCAAGTTCCAACATTTTCAGAGTTCATTTTGTAGTGATTTTCAATTTCACCGTCATTTAGCTCTCTAAACAAATTGGTAAATGACTGAAAAACAGCAAATGATGTCAGAACGTGTTGGAAATTGATGACGTCGCTTTGAATGATGCATACTGAACGCAAAAATAGGCTGGGGTTCAAAAAAGTTTAAAAAACATGGAAGTGCCCGTGTAACAGATGAGTCCTCGTCCGAAACCCTCATACTCCGAAAGAGATTGTCCAGAATGATGCATACTGAACGCAAAAATAGGCTGGAGTTCAAATAAGTTTAAAAAACATTGAAGTGCCCGTGTAACAGATGAGTTCTCGTCCGAAACCCTGATACTCCGAAAGAGATTGTCCAGTTTGTACACGAGGTGCGTCCAATTTTCGCTGTGACCCTCTCTACTCTTTTGCACATGCTATGCGGGTGAAATGATGATACCATGCCAAGTTCCAACATTTTCAGAGTTCATTTTGTAGTGATTTTCAATTTCACCGTCATTTAGCTCTCTAAACAAATCGGTAAATGATTGAAAAACAGCAAATGATGTCAGAACGTGCTGGCAATTGATGACGTCACTTTGAATGATGCATACTGAACGCAAAAATAGGCTGGAGTTCAAAAAAGTTAGAAAAACATTGAAGTGCCCGTGTAACAGATGAGTTCTCGTCCGAAACCCTGATACTCCGAAAGAGATTGTCCAGTTTGTACACGAGGTGCGTCCAGTTTTCGCCGTGACCCTCTCTACTCTTTTGCACATGCTATGAGGGTGAAATGATGATACCATGCCAAGTTCCAACATTTTCAGAGTTCATTTTGTAGTGATTTTCAATTTCACCGTCATTTAGCTCTCTAAACAAATCGGTAAATGACTGAAAAACAGCAAATGATGTCAAAACATGTTGGAAATTGATGACGTTGCTTTGAATGATGCATATTGAATGCATAAATAG
>NW_025279739.1:0-1228 GCF_018294505.1 Triticum aestivum
TCTCTCTCTCTCTCTCAAATTTGCTTCGCATCAAAGCACATATTTGCTTGATGTCTTTCTTTTTCTAAAATATTATAAAGTTGTTGGACTTTGTTGGTGTTTCTGAAACGGTATAAGTCCCTACTTAATTTTTTATAGAAAATGTTGAGTGTGTATTCACAAAATTTCAATGCATCTAAAAAGATGTTAAATGTATTTTAAAAATATTCACCGTATATAAAAATATTCATTGTATGTTAAAAACATTTCACCATCTATTTTTAAAATGTTCATACAATATTAAAAACAGTTCATAAAACATGAGTCGCACAGACTGTTTACAGAAAAGGAATGACTTCATCTTGAATACGGGTCTAAGAAAGCATCTGAGATAACATCTAATTAAGGCCGCCATGGTACGTAGCAAGAAGCGAGCTACTAGCCATACATCCGAAGAAGACAGACATACAAGGCATGGATGGAAGCAATGAGGACGACAAGAAGGCAAGCACAGCTGATGTGCAGCCATGCCTGGTCAATTAACAAAACAGGGGCAGAGGTTAAGATGGCGGCAAGGCCATCTCCCTCTCCCTCTCACTCCCCCTCTCCCTCTCTCCCTCTCCCTCTCTCCCTCTCCCTCCCTCTCTCTCTCTCTCCCTCTCTCTCTCTCAAATTTGCTTCGCATCAAAGCACATATTTGCTTGACGTCTTTCTTTTTCTAAAACATTATAAAGTTGTTGGACTTTGTTGGTGTTTCTGAAACGGTATAAGGCCCTACTTAATTTTTTATAGAAAATGTCGAGTGTGTATTCAAAAAATTTCAATGCTTCTAAAAAGATGTTAAATGTATTTTAAAAATATTCACCGTATATAAAAATATTCATCGTATGTTAAAAACATTTCACCATCTATTTTTAAAATGTTCATACAATATTAAAAACAGTTCATAAAACATGAGTCGCACAAACTGTTTACAGAAAAGGAATGACTTCACCTTGAATACGGGTCTAAGAAAGCATCTGAGATAACATCTAATGAAGGCCGCCATGGTACGTAGTAAGAAGCGAGCTACTAGCCATACATCCGAACAAGACAGACACACAAGGCATGGATGGCAGCAATGAGGACGGCAAGAAGGCAAGCGCAGCTGATGTGCAGCCATGCCTGGTCAATTAACAAAACAGGGGCAGAGGTTAAGATGGCGGCAAGGCCATCTCCCTCTCCCTCTCCCTCCCCCTCTCCCGCTCCC
>NW_025279740.1:0-1228 GCF_018294505.1 Triticum aestivum
GGGTTCGGGAGACATGCAGACATGACCGAGACGTTCTCCGGTCAATAACCAACAGCGGGATCTGGATACCCATGTTGGCTCCCACATGTTCCACGATGATCTCATCGGATGAACCACGATGTCAAGGACTCAATCGATCCCGTATACAATTCCCTTTGTCTAGCGGTATGTTACTTGCCCGAGATTCGATCGTCGGTATACCGATACCTTGTTCAATCTCGTTACCGGCAAGTCACTTTACTCGTTCCGTAACACATCATCCCGTGATCAACTCCTTGGTCACATTGCGCATATGATGATGTCCTACCGAGTGGGCCCAGAGATACCTCTCCGTTTACACGGAGTGACAAATCCCAGTCTCGATCCGCATAAAACAATAGATACTTTCGGAGATACCTGTAGTGCACCTTTATAGTCACCCAGTTAAGTTGTGACGTTTGATACACCCAAAGCACTCCTACGGTATCCAGGAGTTACACGATCTCATGGTCAAAGGAAGAGATACTTGACATTGGCAAAGCTCTAGCAAATGAACTACACGATCTTTTGTGCTAGTCTTAGGATTGGGTCTTGTCCATCACATCATTCTCCTAATGATGTGATCCCGTTATCAACGACATCCAATGTCCATAGCCAGGAAACCATGACTATCTGTTGATCACAACGAGCTAGTCAACTAGAGGCTCACTAGGGACATATTGTGGTCTATGTATTCACATGTGTATTACGATTTCCAGATAATACAGTTATAGCATGAATAAAAGACTATTATCATGAACAAGGAAATATAATAATAATACTTTTATTATTGCCTCTAGGGCATATTTCCAACAGTCTCCCACTTGCACTAGAGTCAATAATCTAGTTCACATCGCCATGTGATTAACACTCACAGGTCACATCGCCATGTGACTAATACCCAAGAGTTTACTAGAGTCAGTAGTCTAGTTCACATCACTATGTGATTAACACTCAATGAGTTTTATGTTTGATCATGTTCCTTGTGAGAGAGGTTTTAGTCAACGGGTCTGAACCTTTCAGATCCGTGTGTGCTTTACAAATCTCTATGTCATCTCCTAGATGCAGCTACCACGCTCTATTTGGAGCTAATCCAAATAACTGTTCTACTTGGAGCTATTCTAAATTATTGCTCCATTATATGTATCCGGTCTCTCTACTCAGAGCTATCCGGATAGGTGTCAAGCTTGCATCGTCGTAACCTTTACGA
>NW_025279741.1:0-1228 GCF_018294505.1 Triticum aestivum
CACAGCCATCTCAATAGTAACCCCGAGTCCATAGGAACAGTGAAGAGGCTCGGTGGATCCAGGATAAGATGGAAATATCCTGACAGTGCAGAGATACTGGCTTTGATTGAAGTCTCGGAATTGCTCTTCGACCGTGTACTCAGGATACCAGCGGTATCCAGCCTCAGTCATTACCCTGACCAACTTAGCAGTATGGCCGGGTACATCTAGGCATCGAGTCAGGCGAACCACTTGATTGAGGTCGCGAGTGGCCATCTGAAAGCACAATTATAATGCAAAGGCATTAGAATTTCTAGCAAAATTTCGGCAGCATAACAGCTGTAAATGCTCAAAAAGGATTTTGAGACATTTGACAAAGGATTTCGTACACACTCAACATCATCATATCAAAGTTCTGAACCATTCTGGCTACATAATGTGGTAGTAGAACTGAACTAGGCTTGTAACCATCAAAATTATAAGGTACTACTGATTAGTAACACGTGATCCTGATAGAAAGAATAGATCCTAATTCCTTATCCCCGGTGGAAGAATGGACTGACTCAGATCAGAATGTCATAAGGTATAAGGAGTAAAAAGAGCCTTATGTTCCAACCCACAAACAATTCCCCTACATATAACTAAAGAATTTCTAGACTCAACATCGACCAGTTTGGCTTGGAGAACCTACAGGCAGTCCGGCTCTGATGCCAACGCTGTCAGGACCCCGACTCGATGTCACATTGATCTAGCTGGTAACACCTCATATCACTTTGCGGCCTCACGCACGGTATTCCCACGGGTGTCATCTTACCTTTTCCCGGGACCGTTTGCGCCTTTTGGCTCACGTATATGATAGTGTCGCTAGCATCCATATGATAAAGAGCCCGGGCTGACATGACTAGTCGTAAACCCAAAGTGGCACAGACTTACAGGGACAGGCATCCATGACCCAGCTTCGAACGTGTCGGTCATCAGCAAGTGGGTCCGGGCTGTAGCACTGGGCTAGCAGGACTCCGGTAAACCGGGCTGTAGCGGGCTAACAGGACTCCGGTACTCAAAGCGTGACATTTCCCCGAAGGGACAGACACAGGAACGAAGAAGGACACATGCCGGCCAGCCTAAGTGTTCCAGAGCAGTAGCAAGCTACCATGGCTCAGCGGTAACACTAGGAGACATTTCCCGGTAAGAGAGGCTACTAAAGATAAACAACTAGATAGTCAGATCCCACACATACCAAGCATTACAA
>NW_025279742.1:0-1228 GCF_018294505.1 Triticum aestivum
AAAACCACTAGTTTCAAGAAAAAGGGCAAAGGAAAGAAGAAAGGGAACTTCAAGAAGAACAGCAAGCCAGTTGCTGCTCAAGAGAAGAAACCCAAGTCTGGACCTAAGCCTGAAACTGAGTGCTTCTACTGCAAGCAGACTGGTCACTGGAAGCGGAACTGTCCCAAGTATTTGGCGGATAAGAAGGATGGCAAGGTGAACAAAGGTATATGTGATATACATGTTATTGATGTGTACCTTACTAGAGCTCGCAGTAGCACCTGGGTATTTGATACTGGTTCTGTTGCTAATATTTGCAACTCGAAACAGGGACTACGGAATAAGCGGGCACTGGCAAAGGACGAGGTGACGATGCGCGTGGGAAACGGTTCCAAAGTCGATGTGATCGCAGTCGGCACGCTACCTCTACATCTACCTTCGGGATTAATATTAGACCTAAGTAATTGTTATTTGGTGCCAGCGTTGAGCATGAACATTATATCTAGATCTTGTTTAATGCGAGACGGTTATTCATTTAAATCAGAGAATAATGGTTGTTCTATTTATATGAGTAATATCTTTTATGGTCATGCACCCTTGAAGAGTGGTCTATTCTTATTGAATCTCGATAGTAGTAATACACATATTCATAATGTTGAAGCCAAAAGATGCAGAGTTGATAATGAAAGTGCAACTTATTTGTGGCACTGTCGTTTAGGTCATATCGGTATAAAGCGCATGAAGAAACTCCATGCTGATGGACTTATGGAACCACTTGATTATGAATCACTTGGTACTTGCGAACCGTGCCTCATGGGCAAGATGACTAAAACACCGTTCTCCGGTACTATGGAGAGAGCAACAGATTTGTTGGAAATCATACATACCGATGTATGTGGCCCGATGAATATTGAGGCTCGTGGCGGATATCGTTATTTTCTCACCTTCACAGATGATTTAAGCAGATATGGGTATATCTACTTAATAAAACATAAGTCTGAAACATTTGAAAAGTTCAAAGAATTTCAGAGTGAAGTTGAAAATCATCGTAACAAGAAAATAAAGTTTCTACGATCTGATCGTGGAGGAGAATATTTGAGTTACGAGTTTGGTGTACATTTGAAAAACTGTGGAATAGTTTCGCAACTCACGCCACCCGGAACACCACAGCGTAATGGTGTGTCCGAACGTCGTAATCGTACTTTACTAGATATGGTGCGATCTATGATGTCTCTTACTGATTTACCGC
>NW_025279743.1:0-1228 GCF_018294505.1 Triticum aestivum
TTGGTTGAAAAATCAAATCTTTGTCCTTGGGTGCATGCTTAGGTCCCATGCAAGAAATGGGAATGAATGTCAAGCACCCTGCCACCGTCACTCGGCCGAAAACATTGAGATACCTGGTTTTTAAATTCTAGTAAAGCCAAAACTCGTCTGAAATTCATGAAACTTGGCATTCTATCATAGAGCGGCGTCAACATGGCATGGTAAAGTTTTTGTCCTATTTGGGCAGGTTTGGGTATATGCTTCTCACAAACCAGAGCTTCTCACAACAAGCATGATGGTTTCGGTAGGGAACGCCCCAACTTTGGGGACGAAACGATATCCATTGCCTCTAATTGCTTTTAAATTTTTTTTCATGTCAACATAGAACAACAAGAGTGTTGTGTTATTTTTTGCGATTTTTCAGGTTTCGTTTGGACATTTTTATGAAATAAGTGAGTTTTCAATGCATTTATGTGCATAATTTAAATTTGAACTACATGCACATGCTCCCGTGCATATAAATTGGTTGAAAAATCATATCTTTGTCCTCGGGTGCATGCTTAGGACCCATGCAAGAAATGGGAATGAATGTCAAGCACCCTGCCACCGTCACTCGGCCGCAAACATTGAGATACCTGGTTTTTAAATTCTAGTAAATCCAAAACTCGTCTGAAATTCATGAAACTTGGCATGCTTTCATGGAGCGGCATCAACATGGCGAGGTAAAGTTTTTGTCCCATTTGGGGCAGGTTTGGGTATATGCTTCTCACAAACCAGAGCTTCTCACAACAAGCATGATGGTTTCGGTAGGGAACGCCCCAACTTTGGGGGCGAAACGATATCCATTGGCTCTAATTGCTTTCAAATTATTTTCTCGTGTCAACATAGAACAACAGGAGTGTTGTGTTATTTTTTGTGATTTTTCGGGGTTCGTTTGGACATTTTTATGAATTAAGTGAGTTTTCAATGCATTTATGTGCATAATTTAAATTTCAACTACATGCACATGCTCCCGTGCATATAAATTGATTGAAAAATCAAATCTTTGTCCTCGGGTGCATGCTTAGGTCCCATGCAAGAAATGAGAATGAATGTCAAGCACCCTGCCACCGTCACTCGGCCGCAAACATTGAGATACCTGGTATTTAAATTCTAGTAAATCCAAAACTCGTCTGAAATTCATGAAACTTGGCATGCTATCATGGATCGGCATCAACATGGTATGGTAAAGTTTTTGTCCCATTTGGGG
>NW_025279744.1:0-1228 GCF_018294505.1 Triticum aestivum
AGGTAGGTCGTGGTCTACACCCACGTCGGCTTTCGCTTGAAGTCTGCCGAGCACATGTCGTGTGCAGACGCTAAGTGGTGGAAACATGTATGAAGAAGTACACCCCTGCAGGGTTAACATCATCTATTCGAATAGCCGTGTCCGCGGTAAAGGACTTCTGGGTTGCTTATATCAGTTCATAGACAAGTGAAAGTGGATACTCTAAAATACGCAAGATAAGCGTGAGTGCTATGGATGGCGTTCTCGTAGGGAGACGGGAGCGATTCCATAGTGGTGTATTGATATGGTGAATATGTGGACTCGTGTGCGCCACCTCAAAAGAGTTACTTGCAGTCGTAGTTCAGGATAGCCACCGAGTCAAAGCTGGCTTGCTGCAGTTAAACCCCACCATCCCCTTTGTTGATAATGAAGCATATGTAGTTAGTTCTGATGTAAGTCTTGCTGGGTACATTTGTACTCACGTTTGCCTATTTATGTTTTTGCAGAGACACTTCGTTCTCGCTAGTAGTTCCGCGTGGACTTCGACGTTTAGCTTGTTACCTCAGCTACGATCTTGTGCCCTCGGCAGAATCTGATAGATAGTCAGGCTTCTCAGCCTTTTTCATTTATAGATGTCTGTACTCAGACATGATAGCTTCCGTTTGTGCTTTGACTTGTATGCTCTGATTGTTGGGTCATGAGACCCATGTTTGTAATATCTCGCTCCTCGGAGCCTATTGATTAAAATACTTGAGTTATAGAGTCATGTTGTGATGCCATGTTGTATTTGCACATATCGAGCATATTGTGTGTATGTTATTGAAATGCTTGATATGTGTGGGATCTGACCATCTAGTTGTTTATCTTTAGTAGCCTCTCTTACGGGGAAATGTCTCCTAGTGTTTCCACCGAGCCATGGTAGCTTGCTACTGCTCCGGAACACTTAGGCTGGCCGGCATGTGTCCTTCTTCGTTCCTGTGTCTGTCCCTTCGGGGAAATGTCACGCGATGAATACCGGAGTCCTGTTAGCCCGCTACATCCCGGTTCACCGGAGTCCTGCTAGCCCAGTGCTACAGCCTGGTTTCACTCGCTGATGACCGACACGTTCGATGCTGGGTCATGGATGCCTGTCCCTGTAAGTCTGTGCCACTTTGGGTTTACGACTAGCCATGTCAGCCCGGGCTCCTTATCATATGGATGCTAGCGACACTGTCATATACGTGTGCCAAAAGGCGCAAACGGTCCCGGG
>NW_025279745.1:0-1228 GCF_018294505.1 Triticum aestivum
GACTCCACTACTGTGCTGCACACCGCACATGGTGTTGGTGTGACCATCGATATGGCTGTCCACGATGCTGCCTATGCTGCTCTGACACGTCTTCGTGGAGAGTATCGGGAGTTGGACACCTCCCCTTTCAGGCACATTGCTATCGCCTCTGATGCTGGTGCGGAGGGATACTATACTGCTGCCTACTCCACTGTCACCCGAGAGCCCTTCTACCATCAGCACCTGGTTCTGCATGCTGATGGGCTGGATCGAGCTAACCGAGCTCTTCGCCATGAGATGTACACCACCCGTCAGCACCTTTACCGTGCTCTGACGCTGCTGCACCCCTTTGTCCGGTCTGGACAGGTACCGCGTACTGCGATCTACCCAGCCAGGACCGTGATGCCCCACGGTGTCGGTTGGCCAGAGGTGGGAGGCTACTCTCCCGCACTTGGTCCTCTTCTGCCACCTGAGCGTCGGGCTCTACACCTGAGTATCCGCGGCCCCCAGTCTGCTGACGTGGGGAGCTATCCGTTGCCTCACTACCAGCTGTCGGGCTACGATTACCTCCACAGTACCTCTTGGGACTGATGTAGGCTTGATGGTAGTATTAGTTTCAGTCGTCGCGAGCCTGTGTGCCGCCTATGATGTTTTAGTCCATGTACTGAACTCTATGTACTGAACTCTATGCATGACCCCTTTTGTAAGTTATGCCGACTACTATGCAGTAGCTATCGTGCTCCTTTCAATTATGCATGTTTCATCATGAATGATTCTTGTCATTGCAAATTTTCTCGATGCTGAACTACCCCTGTTATATATTAGCAGGATGGTTAGACCAGGTGGTCGTGGTCGCGGTGGCGATGCCCCACCACCACCTGAGTACATGGCTGGTATGATCCAACAGTTCGAACTGAACCGCCAATTCATGGAAAATATGATGGCTCAGTTTCCTCGCCCCAATATGAACCAGCAGCCAGCCCAAGTGACTCTTCAAGATTTCATACGCCTCAACCCAACCATCTACCGCAGCTCAACTCAGCCTCTGGATGCTGATGACTGGCTCCGTGACATCACCTATGAGATGGAGTCTGCTGATGTAGCCCCTGCCAGCTATGTCAACTTTGCTTCCTTCTTTCTGAAGGGACCCGCAGCTCAGTGGTGGGACAGCCACAGGCGTACTCTGCCAGCTGGAACAATCATCACCTGGCCAGACTTCCAAGCTGCTTTCCGTGCCCGCTTCATTCCT
>NW_025279746.1:0-1228 GCF_018294505.1 Triticum aestivum
GCGGCTTGGGTGGTGCGGCGGCGCGGCGTGGGGCGGCGGAGAGGAGAGGAGAGGTGTTGGTTTGATGTGTTTAGAGGGGGGGGGTGCTTGGGTATTTATATTGGGGAGGGGAGGGTTTTGCTTGGGGTAGGGGACAAGAAATAGATTAGAATTAGGAAACAAGAGGAAAAGATCTAGAAATAGATACGGAATAAACGAACATAGGACAAGAGTCCTACTAGGACTAGGGAAGCGGCGGCTCCCTGGTGCACGCGCGCTATGGCCTCTTGGCCGGCCGGCGGCTAGCGGCTTGGGCCTTTGGCCCAAGGCGCTGCGGATTTTTTTGTTTAAACGGTCTCGCGCGCAGAAAAATAAATAAAAGAAAATCTAAACGAACTCCAAAATTTAATAAAGTAAATTTTCCCCGACTCCTAAAAATGAGCCGAACAAAATGAACTTTTCTCCGGACCTAAAATAAAATTTTCAAAAACGCGCATTTTCCCTATCCGAATAAAATGCGAATAAACACCGGAAAACAAAGTTTGATCTATTTATTAAATCTTCACTTTTCCTGTATTTTGGGAAAGTCATATTATTCCCTCTCTTATATTTTTTTGATAACGGAAAATTATTGAAGATAAAATAAATAAATCAAATGACCCTCTTTTCAAATTCGAGAAAACTCTCAAATATGAAAATAACGAAATCTCCAACTCTCTCCGAAGGTCCTTGAGTTGCGTGAAATTTCTAGGATCGACCAAAATGCAAGAACATAAAATATGCATGATGATCTATTCCAAATTGAAAATAAATTCAAAGGGGCTTTGAATTTAATTCTTTGAAACTCCCAACTCATATTTCATATAATTTGAAGAAGTCATTTTATCTTCTCTCGTGAAAATCATTGAGTCGCATAAAGTTTCAGAATTGGGATATTTCCAAATGAAATTCAAATATTCTCAACACCCCTTGTCATTTAAATAAATGGAAGAAGTCATGTCATCTTCTCTCCGGGGTTTTGTGATGAAAAGAATTTGAATTCACGAAGATCAGAAAACCAATATGAAAGTTTGGGAAAGTCCTTTTATTCCCTCTCATTTAACTTTCAAAAAGTTTCGAATTCACTCACTTTCAGTCAATCAATCAAGCAATCAATCAAATCTATCTATTTGTTTATAACATTCCAAAATTTAGAATTTTGGGATGTTACAAACTACCACCCTTAAAATGAATCTCGTCCTCGAGATTC
>NW_025279747.1:0-1228 GCF_018294505.1 Triticum aestivum
GCGAGTGTTGATGACCGACACGTAGACGCACCCCGGGGTTCGTCAATCGTGGAATTCACTTCGAGACCCCAAAACTGAGTAATAGTCCAAGAAACGGATCAGAATCGGCCCACACTGCGAGTCCGGACGACCAACACGTAAGCACTCCTTGGGATTCGACAACCATGGAAATCGCTCTGGGACTCCAAAATGGTGATTAATAGTCCATGAAACAGGTCAGAATCACCAAAAACCGCGAGTGTTGATGACCGACACATATATGCACCTCGGGGTTCGTCAATCGTGGAAATCATTCCGGGACCCCAAACAGTGAGTAATAGTCCATGAAACGGGCCAGAATCGGCCAAAAGTGCGAGTATTGATGACCAGCACATAAGTGCACCTTGGGGTTCAACAACTATGGAAATCGCTATGGGGCCCCAAAACAGTGCGTAATAGTCCATGAAATGGGTCAGAATCGACAAAAAACGAGAGTGTTGATGACCGACACAATGACGCACCCCGGGGTTCGTCAATCGTCGAAATTACTCCGGGACCCCAAAATAGTGAGTAATAGTCTATGAAATGGGCCAGAATCGGCCAAAACTGCGATTGTTGATGACCGACACGTAAGTGCACCTTGGGGTTCAATAACTATGGAAATCACTACGGGACCCCAAAACGGTGAGTAATAGACCACGAAACGGGTCACAATCGACCAAAAACGCGAGTGTTGATGACCGACACGTAGACGCACCCCGGGGTTCGTCAATCGTGGAATTCACTTCGAGACCCCAAAACTGAGTAATAGTCCAAGAAACGGATCAGAATCGGCCCACACTACGAGTCCGGACGACCAACACGTAAGCACTCCTTGGGATTCGACAACCATGGAAATCGCTCTGGGACACCCAAACAATAATTAATAGTCCACGAAACGGGTCAGAATCGCCAAAAACCGCGAGTGTTGATGACCGACACGTAGACGCACCCCGGGGTTCGTCAAGTGCCGAAATCACTCCGGGACCCCAAAATAGTGAGTGATAGTCCATGAAATGGGCCAGAATCGGGCAAAACTGCGATTGTTGATGACCGACACGTAAGTGCACCTTGGGGTTCAATAACTATGGAAATCACTACGGGACCCCAAAACGGTGAGTAATAGACCACGAAACGGGTCACAATCGACCAAAAACGCGAGTGTTGATGACCGACACGTAGACGCACCCCGGGGTTCGTCAATCGTGGA
>NW_025279748.1:0-1228 GCF_018294505.1 Triticum aestivum
TAGGCATAATTCCCAACCCATTCTATATAGAATTGTTTTCATTCCTTCACAAAATAACATAAAAACAAACACATTCGATTCTTATAATTATAAATAAATTGATCCATATGCTCTACTCTAAATCCATATGCTTTAAATGGATAAGAGAGATATGGATTTTCCGCTCAGCTCAAATTGTATCCTTTTCCTTCTGCTTGGACACGAAGAGATATGAAATATTTGACTAAGACTGGATTTCATTCCACTTTCCTATTTCTGAACAACAACTTATGTTATCAACTATTTCGTGTTTTCAAAGTTATTTTATTAATTGTCTCATACCCTATTTTTGATTTCGATAGTATGGTGTAGCGTATCTTATGCAAACGGAATTCTAAGGTTTCTTTATTTTATTTTATTATGCAATAAGAAGAATTCTTCCATTTTCTTTTTCTTTAGTTGCGGGAAAACCCAAATTAAAACTTTTATTTTATAGCAAGCGCAATTTCTAGTAAAAAATCCTGTATCCTTCCACTTAGATCAAAAGGATTTTTTCCAATAGAACTATGGAACCCCCGAGTGGTTGCGGTTGTACCTGTACTGCAGGAATAAGAAAACTCGCTATTCACTCAGTTTATTTTCCATAATAAGTTATGTAGGAGAGATGGCCGAGCGGTTCAAGGCGTAGCATTGGAACTGCTATGTAGACTTTTGTTTACCGAGGGTTCGAATCCCTCTCTTTCCGTTTTTATCAATTCATCAATGTTAAGGATCACAATGTATCAAATCAAATAACAATTTTTTCCAGCAATAATATAATATCTTATATTATCTTATTTTGATTTAATAGAAATTAGAAATTCTCTATAGCAAATTACTGTGGTATGTAAAATACACATAGAGGAAAAAAGAAAAAAGGATCCTAATCCTAGGGTTAATCAATTTTAGCTAGTTGATGGGAAAATACGAATTAATGGTAATGGTCTTAGGGCGATTTAGTTCGGGGAAAGGGGAAGGGGAAGAAAATTCTATGAACCTTTCCTTTTTTCGTTAAGTTCAAGTCTGACGAGAGTAATATTCTACAACTAACAACTCATTTATTTTGAGACCGACCCACTTCCTATCTAGGATTTTATTTACTAGTCCTTTATATTCCAACGTGTCAATCGCCAAATGCTTTGGCAATTTCCCCGGGTCCGATGAAGCAATATAATTTTGAACCAGACCTTTTGATCTTTGGTTATCTTTC
>NW_025279749.1:0-1228 GCF_018294505.1 Triticum aestivum
GTGATGAATGATATATGTGATGTATGAGATTGATCATATTCTTGTAATAGGAATCACGACTTGCATGTCGATGAGTATGACAACCGGCAGGAGCCATAGGAGTTGTCTTTATTATTTTGCATGACCTGCGTGTCATTGAATAACGCCATGTAAATTACTTTACTTTGTTGCTAAACGAGTTAGCCATAGAAGTAGAAGTAATCGTTGGCGTGACGACTTCATGAAGACACAATGATGGAGATCATGATGATGGAGATCATGGTGTCATGCCGGTGACGAAGATGATCATGGTGCCCCGAAGATGGAGATCAAAGGAGCATAATGATATTGGCCATATCATGTCACTATTTGATTGCATGTGATGTTTATCATGTTTTTGCATCTTATTTGCTTAGTACGACGGTAGTAAGTAAGATGATCCCTTATAATAATTTCAAGAAAGTGTTCACCCTAACTGTGCACCGTTGCGAAGGTTCGTTGTTTCGAAGCACCACGTGATGATCGGGTGTGATAGATTCTAACGTTCAAATACAACGGGTGTTGACGAGCCTAGCATGTACAGACATGGCCTCGGAACACACGCAATACACTTAGGTTGACTTGACGAGCCTAGCATGTACAGACATGGCCTCGGAACACGGAGGACCGAAAGGTCGAGCATGAGTCGTATAGAAGATACGATCAACATGGAGATGTTCACCGATCTTGACTAGTTCGTCTCACGTGATGATCGGACACGGCCTAGTTAAACTCGGATCATGTTTCACTTAGATGACTAGAGGGATGTCTATCTGAGTGGGAGTTCATAATCAGATGAACTTCATTATCATGAACATAGTCAAAAAGGTATTTGCAAATTATGTCATAGCTTGCGCTTTAGTTCTACTGGTTAAGATATGTTCCTAGAGAAAATTTAGTTGAAAGTTGGTAGTAGCAATTATGCGGACTGGGTCCGTAAACTGAGGATTGTCCTCATTGCTGCACAGAAGGCTTATGTCCTTAATGCACCGCTCGGTGTGCTGAACCTCAGCGTCGTCTGTAGATGTTACGAAACATCTGACATACACGTTTTGATGACTACGTGATAGTTCAGTGCGGTTTAGAATTGAGGCACCAAAGACGTTTTTGAAACGTCGCAGAACATGTGAGATGTTCCGAAGACTGAAATTGGGATTTCAGACCAGTGCCCACGTCAAGAGGTATGAGACCTCTGACAAGTTTCTTAAGC
>NW_025279750.1:0-1228 GCF_018294505.1 Triticum aestivum
AATCTTGCGAAGGCGGCCTCTCACAAGTCTGGAAGTGTTGTGGCGGGTGCAAACGCCCGGCACGCGTCTCCCGGGTGTGCCCCCCTCACGGACGGCGCCGCCGCCGGCACCTGGAGGGGGGAAACGGACGCGTCGGGTCTACACGGAGGGGATCTTGCTGTGGGTCTGGCCCGGATGTTGCTCCAAAGTGTTCCTATGGGCTGACCTGCCACAACCGGGTGGATAGGTCCACTGCTCAAAGCCCGTCCGTGCAAAGTCAAAGGGCTAGATCCCGTGGTCAAACGCTACAGGGCTAGGCGGGACGGGGGCCCTGGGGGGTAGCAATGCCACCCGAGCATCGCACCGGGCCCCCATACATGCGGGGTGGTGTGGTGGCATGTCCGAAGAGGCGGCACGCGTCTCCGGGGGGTGCCCCCCCTCACGAACGGCGATGACACGGTAGTAGACGTTCTGCGGTAACGATGCAGCGTGAATATGATTAAATACTCGGAGCGCGATAAAATCAAGAGTTTTTTACACGACGCGGGCACATGTGCTGTAGGACTGATGGTAATTTTCATAATTGTTCGTGATGGAGTAGTATCTGAGCAATTCCCTCTATGCGGATTGCTCTTCGCGTGTCTACGACTGTGGCCGGCGGCCTCCGGGGGCTAGCATGCCGCCAAATCTTGCGAAGGCGGCCTCTCACAAGTCTGGAAGTGTTGTGGCGGGTGCAAACACCCGGCACGCGTCTCCGGGGTGTGCCCCCCTCACGGACGGCGCCGCCGCCGGCACCTGGAGGGGGGAAACGGACGCGTCGGGTCTACACGGAGGGGATCTTGCTGTGGGTCTGGCCCGGATGTTGCTCCAAAGTGTTCCTATGGGCTGACCTGCCACAACCGGGTGGATAGGTCCACTGCTCAAAGCCCGTCCGTGCAAAGTCAAAGGGCTAGATCCCGTGGTCAAACGCTACAGGGTTAGGCGGGACGGGGGCCCTGGGGGGTAGCAATGCCACCCGAGCATCGCACCGGGCCCCCATACATGCGGGGTGGTGTGGTGGCATGTCCGAAGAGGCGGCACGCGTCTCCGGGGGGTGCCCCCCCTCACGAACGGCGATGACACGGTAGTAGACGTTCTGCGGTAACGATGCGGCGTGAATATTGTTAAATACTCGGAGCGCGATAAAATCATGAGTTTTTTACACGACGCGGGCACATGTGCTGTAGGACTGATGGTAATTTTCATAATT
>NW_025279751.1:0-1228 GCF_018294505.1 Triticum aestivum
GAGGAGTTCGAGTGGGGGTGGAGGCAGCTATTTAAGCTGCTCCTCGTGCCCTCCCGCTTCCAAGGTGGGACTAAACGGTGATGCTGTTTCGCGCGGGTGAGGGGAGGGGCTGTGGGCCGGCGGAGTAGAGCGAGTGGTGGTGTGCTTCTATTGGGCCGAACTGGGCCAGCTGGTGACAGTGTTCAACATGGCCTGGTGAGTTCTGCAGATGTTTCGCGTGGTGCAGTTTTCATGTTAGGTGCACCCTGTGGCGTACCCTCGCGTTTGCATGCATGGCGCATGCACGTACGCTCGGTGCTGTTACGTGCACCCCGTGGTTCGTCCGTGTGTTTGCGTGCATCGTGCATGCATGTACGCTCGGTGCTGTTACGTGCACCCCGTGGTTCGTCTGTGCGTTTGCGTGCATGGCGCATGCATGTGTGTCCGTTGTCGTCGGTGGGGTGTGTTTTGGATACGATCGAGTCATTTGATCTGTGTTTTTTTTTCTATCTTGGTTGTACCAAATTTTTGTAGCTGCCGATAGTTTTGTTTCAAGTGCTGATATTTTTGTATCTGCAGATGGATTTGTTCCCGGTGCTGACGAGGCAACCGTTGCATCTGGTGCTTCATATTTTTCTGATTGGTTGCGTCGTACTTCGGTGGTTACTCATCCACGTGTTGTTCCGCTTCGATGTGCGGGTCCTTCTCTTCGACCCGTTCCCTCAGGTTGGTTGTTACGTACATGTGATTATGTTACAAAATTAAAATATTTGTACTAATTCACATATTTTTTCTTTTCCATTTTCCTTTTTAAGTTCTGCCTACGCCGGTTGTCCATGCTGCCGATAGTGATCGTGCTCGACACAAGAGGAAATTGATTCGATCATATCGGTCTGGGAGGAGTAAAGGTTTGTGCTTCTTATTTGTTATTCTACTTAATTTTAATGTTGTTCATGCTGTTTTCATTGGGGAGTGTAATTTTTTTTTCTTGTGTAGTTCGCGTGCTGGGACTCCCTATCCCGAAGGATTTGGTTCATCTCCTCAAGAGTATGGCGATGTGTAATTATTTTTGCATTTTAGTTGTACGTAGCGTGAAATTATTGGTTTAGTAAATATGTTGTTATTGATGCAGCTGTCCAGAGGGGCCGTTCGTATTATGGCAGTTCGGATCTTACATGTCAGTGGTGTGGGGATTTTTATTGGTTTCGTGAGGGCTCAACTTATCACCGGGCGTCTACTATCCGAAGAC
>NW_025279752.1:0-1228 GCF_018294505.1 Triticum aestivum
CCTACTGTGTGAGAGCTAAGTGTGTGAACACGATTTGGTAAAGGTAGCGGTGAGAGGCCATGTAGGAGTACATGGTGGGTTGTCTCATTGCAGCCGTCCTCAGGAACTGAGTTCTGTGTTTGTGATCCATGATTCAGCTACTACCACGCATTGGGCCCGAAACCAATGGACCCTCTCGGCTTCTTGATCACCCTTGTCCTCTGTCCAGGAGTTGCAAGTAGTTTCTGGTGTTTGTAGTATGCTGGAGGCCGTGGACAGCGCTGACCGTAGGGGTGGGCTGTGATGCGGTAGGCACGTGGCCGGGTAAACCGGGCGCCCGTTTGGTGTCACGGAACCCTGTTCACATCGTTTGGGGCTGTGAGCGAAACTCCGGCCGGATCTCCTCATGGATGGAACCCGAATAGGTGATAAACCTGGACTAGAGACTTGAGTGTTTAGGCAGGCCATGGCCGACACCCACGTTGGGCTTCCGCTTGAAGGTTGCCGAGTACATGTCGTGTAAACGGCGGTAAGTGGTGAGAGCGTGTGTGAAGAAGTACACCCCTGCAGGGTTAATATGATCTATTCGAATAGCCGTGTCCGCGGAAAAGGACTTCTGGGTTGCTTATATCAGTTCATAGACAAGTGAAAGTGGATACTCTAAAATACGCAAGATAAGCGTGAGTGCTATGGATGGCGTTCTCGTAGGGAGACGTGAGCGGATCCATAGTGGTGTATTGATATGGTGAATATGTGGACTCGTGTGCGCCACCTCAAAAAGTTACTCGCAGTCGTAGTTTAGGATAGCCACCGAGTCAAAGCTGGCTTGCTGCAGTTAAACCCCACCACCCCTTTGTTGATAATGATGCATATGTAGATAGGTCTGATGTAAGTCTTGCTGGGTACATTTGTACTCACGTTTGCCTATTTTATGTTTTTGCAGAGAGACTTCGGTCTCGCTAGTAGTTTCACGTGGACTTCAACGTTTAGCTTGATACCTCAGCTACGATCTTGTGCCCCGGCAGGATCTGATAGATAGTCAGGCTTCTCAGCCTTTTTCATTTATAGATGTCTGTACTCAGACATGATAGCTTCCGCTTGTGCTTTGACTTGTATGCTCTGAGTGTTGGGTCATGAGACCCATGTTTGTAATATCTCGCTCCTCGGAGCCTAATGAATAAAGTACTTGTGTCGTAGAGTCATGTTGTGATGCTTCGTTGTATTTGCACATATCGAGCATATTGTGTGT
>NW_025279753.1:0-1228 GCF_018294505.1 Triticum aestivum
AGTTCATTACCGACCTAGGGGTGATTCCCAATGCGTCGGGCCCAATGACTCTCTTCTGTGACAACACTGGAGCTATTGCCCTTGCGAAGGAGCCCAGGTTTCACAGGAAGACCAGGCATATCAAGCGTCGCTTTAACTCCATTCGTGAAAGTGTTCAAAATGGAGACATAGATATTTGTAAAGTACACACGGACCTGAATGTAGCAGATCCGTTGACTAAACCTCTCCCTAGGGCAAAACATGATCAACACCAGGACGCAATGGGTGTTCGATTCATCACAATGTAACTAGATTATTGACTCTAGTGCAAGTGGGAGACTGTTGGAAATATGCCCTAGAGGCAATAATAAATGGTTATTATTATATTTCTTTGTTCATGGTAATTGTCTATTATTCATGCTATAATTGTATTGTCCGGAAATCGTGATACATGTGTGAATACATAGACTACAACCTGTCCCTAGTAAGCCTCTAGTTGACTAGCTCGTTGATCAACAGATAGTCACGGTTTCCTGACTATGGACATTGGATGTCATTGATAACGGGATCACATCATTAGGAGAATGATGTGATGGACAAGACCCAATCCTAAGTACAGCATAAAAGATCGTGTAGTTTCGTTTGCTAGAGCTTTTCCAATGTCAAGTATCTTTTCCTTAGACCATGAGATCGTGCAACTCCCGGATACCGTAGGAGTGCTTTGGGTGTGCCAAACGTCACAACGTAACTGGGTGACTATAAAGGTGCACTACGGGTATCTCCGAAAGTGTCTGTTGGGTTGGCACGGATCGAGACTGGGATTTGTCACTCCGTATGACGGAGAGGTATCTCTGGGCCCACTCGGTAATGCATCATCATAATGAGCTCAATGTGACTAAGGCGTTAGTCACGGGATCATGCATTGCGGTACGAGTAAAGAGACTTGCCGGTGACGAGATTGAACAAGGTATTGGGATACCGACGATCGAATCTCGGGCAAGTAACATACCGATTGACAAAGGGAATTGCATACGGATTGATTGAATCCTCGACACCGTGGTTCATCCGATGAGATCATCGTGGAGCATGTGGGAGCCAACATGGGTATCCAGATCCCGCTGTTGGTTATTGACCGGAGAGGCGTCTCGGTCATGTCTGCATGTCTCCCGAACCCGTAGGGTCTACACACTTAAGGTCCGGTGACGCTAGGGTTGTAGAGATATATGTATGCGGAAACCCGAAAGTTGTT
>NW_025279754.1:0-1228 GCF_018294505.1 Triticum aestivum
TTGGGGTTCGACAGCAATGGAAATCGCTTTAGGACCCCAAAACGGTGAGTAATAGTCCACGAAAGGGACAGAATCGACAAAAACCGCGATTGTTGATGACCGAAACATAAACGCACCAGGGGTTCGTCAATCGTGGAAATCCCTCCGGGACCCGAAACAGCGAGTAATAGTCCACAAAACGGGCCAGAATCGGCCAAAACTGCGAGTGTTGATGAACGACACGTAAGTGCATCTTTGGGTTCAACAACTATGGAAATCGCTTCGGGACCCCAAAAAGGTGAGTAATAGTCCACGAAACGGGTCAGAATTGGCCAGAACTATGAGTGTTGACGACGGGCACGTAAACGCACCCCCGGGATCGTGAATCGTGGAAATCGCTCTGGGACCCCAAAACGGTGAGTAATAGTCCAGGAGACGGACCAGAATTTGGCAAAATGGTGAGTGTTGATAACCGACACATAAACGCACCCCGGGGATCGCAAATCGTGTAAATCGCTCTAGGACCCCAAAACGGTGAATAATAGTGCACCAAACGGACCAGAATCGGCCAAAACTGCGATTGTTGATGACCGACAAGTAAGCGCACCGTAGGGTTTGTCAATCGTGGAAATCACTTCGGGATGCCAAAAATGTGTAATAGTTCAAAAACGGGCCAAAATCGGCCAAAACTGCGAGTCTTGACGACCAACACGCAAGCACACCTTGGGGTTCGACAAAAATGGAAATCTCTTTGGGACCCCAAAACGGTGAGTAATAGTCCACGAAACGGGTCGGAATCAACAAAACCTGCGAGTGTTGATGACCGACACGTAAACGCACCCAGAGGTTCTTCAATCGTGGAAATCTCTCCGGGACCCCAAAACAGCGAGTAATAGTGCACGAGACGGCCAGAATTAACCAAAATTGTGAGTGTTGATGACCGACACATAAACGCACCCCCGGGGTTCGTCAATCATGGAAATCACTTCGGGACCCCAAAACTGAGTAATAGTCCAAGAAACGGGCCAGAATCGGCCAAAACTGCGAGACTTGACGACCAACACGTAAGCACACCTTGGGGTTCGACAGCAATGGAAATCGCTTTAGGACCCCAAAACGGTGAGTAATAGTCCACGAAAGGGACAGAATCGACAAAAACCGCGATTGTTGATGACCGAAACATAAACGCACCAGGGGTTCGTCAATCGTGGAAATCCCTCCGGGACCCGAAACAGCGAGTAATAGTCCA
>NW_025279755.1:0-1228 GCF_018294505.1 Triticum aestivum
GTCTCGCGTAAGCGTACGCGTAATGTCGGTCCGGGCCGCTTCATCTCACAATACCGCTGAACCAAAGTATGACATGCTGGTAAGCAGTATGACTTATATCGCCCACAACTCACTTGTGTTCTACTCGTGCATAGCATCAACGCATAAAACCAGGCTCGGATGCCACTATTGGGGAACGTAGTAATTTCAAAAAAATTCCTACGCACACGCAAGATCATGGTGATGCATAGCAACGAGAGGGGAGAGTGTTGTCCACGTACCCTCGTAGACCGACAGCGGAAGCGTTATCACAACGCGGTTGATGTAGTCGTACGTCTTCACGATCCGACCGATCAAGTACCGAACATACGGCACCTCCGAGTTCTACACACGTTCAGCTCGATGACATCCCTCGAACTCCGATCCAGCCGAGTGTTGAGGGAGAGTTTCGTCAGCACGACGGCGTGGTGATGATGATGATGTTCCACCGACGCAGGGCTTCGCCTAAGCTCCGCAACGGTATTATCGAGGTGTAATATGGTGGAGGGGGGCACCGCACACGGCTAAGAGATCTCAAGGATCAATTGTTGTGTCTCTGGGGTGCCCCCCTGCCCCCGTATATAAAGGAGCAAGGGGGAGGCAGCCGGCCAAGGGGAGAGGCGCGCCATAGGGGGGAGTCCTACTCCCACCAGGAGTAGGACTCCGCCTTTCCTTGTGGGAGTAGGAGAAGGGAAGGGGGAAGGAGAAAGAAGGAAGGGTGCGCCCCCTTTCCCTAGTCCAATTCGGACCAGACCATGGGGAGGGGTGCGGCCACCTTTTGAGGCCTTTCTCTCCTTTCCCGTATGGCCCATTAAGGCCCAATACGAATTCCCGTAACTCTCCGGTACTCCGAAAAATACCCGAATCACTCGAAACCTTTCCGAAGTCCAAATATAGTCGTCCAATATATCGATCTTTACGTCTCAGACCATTTCGAGACTCCTCCTCATATCCCCGATCTCATCCGGGACTCCGAACTCCTTCGGTACATCAAAACTCAATAAAACTGTCATCGTAACGTTAAGCGTGCGGACCCTACGGGTTCGAGAACTATGTAGACATGACCGAGACACGTCTCCGGTCAATAACCAATAGCGGGACCTGGATGCCCATATTGGCTCCCACATATTCTACGAAGATCTTTATCGGTCAGACCGCATAACAACATACGTTGTTCCCTTTGTCACCGGTATGTTACTTGCCCGAGATT
>NW_025279756.1:0-1228 GCF_018294505.1 Triticum aestivum
CACTGACAGTTTTGGCCGATTCTAGCCCGTTTTGTCGACTATTACTAACTGTTTTGGGGTCCCGAAGTGACTTCCACGATTAGAGAACCCCAGGGTGCATTTACGCGTCGGTCATCAACACTCGCGGTTTCTGTCAATTCTGACCCGTTTCGTGGACTATTACTCATCGTTTTGGGGTCCCGAAGTGATTTCCATGCTTGTTGAACAATAAGGTGCGCTTACATGTAGGTCATCAACATTGACAGTTTTGGCCGATTCTGGCCCGCTTCGTGGACTATCACTCACTATTTTTGGGTCTCGTAGTGACTTCCACGATTAACGAACCCTGGGGTGCGTTTACGTGTCGGTCATCAACACTCGCGGTTTTGGCAGATTCTGGCCCGTTTCATGGACTATCACTCACTATTTTGGTGTCCCGGAGTGATTTCCATGATTAACGAACCCTGGGGTGCATTTACGTGTCGGTCAATAACACTAGCAGTTTTTGTCAATTCTGACCCGTTTCATGGACTATTACTCACCGTTTTGGGGTCACAAAGTGATTCCATGCTTGTTGAACTCCATGGTGCACTTACATGTCGGTCATCAACACTCGTAATTCTGGCCGATTCTGGCCCGTTTCATGGACTATTACTCACTATTTTTTGGTCCCGGAGAAATTTCCATGATTAACGAACCCTGGGGTGCGTTTACGTGTCGGTCGTCAACACTCACAGTTTTTGTCGATTCTGACCCGTTTCGTGGACTATTACTCACCGTTTTGGGGTCCCGAAGTGATTTCCATGCTTGTAGAAAAACAAGGTGCGCTTACGTGTTGGTCATCGACACTGACAGGTTTGGCCGATTCTGGCCCGTTTTGTGGACTATTACTAACTGTTCTGGGGTCCCGGAGTGACTTCCACGATTAACGAACCGCGGGGTGCATTTACGTGTCGGTCATCGACACTCGTGGTTTTTGTCGATTCTGACCCGTTTCGTGGACTATTACTCATCGGTTTGGGGTCCCGAAGTGATTTCCATGCTTGTTGAAAAACAAGGTGCGCTTACGTGTTGGTCATCGACACTGACAGTTTTGGCCGATTCTGGCCCGTTTCGTGGGCTATTACTCACTGTTTTGGTGTCCCGGAGTGACTTCCACGATTAACGAACCCCGGGGTGCATTTACGTGTCGGTCATCAACACTCGTGGTTTTTGTCGATTCTGACCCGTTTCGTGTACTATTACTCAT
>NW_025279757.1:0-637 GCF_018294505.1 Triticum aestivum
AAAACATGATGCACTTCGTGTACAAAACGGACAGTCTCTTTCAAAGTATCAGGATTTCATACGGAAACTCGTCTGTTACAAAGGGATTTCATTTTTTAAAACTTATTTGAACTCCTGACTTTTTGTATGTTCAAAATGCACCATTCAAAGCCACATCATCATTTTTCAATCCTTTCTGACTTCATTTGTTACTTTTCATGCATTTACTAATTATTTTGAGCTATAAGACCCTAAAATTGAAAAGCATTTCAAATGAACTCTGAAAAGGTGGAAAGTTGGCATGGTATCATCATTTCATCCACATAGCATGTGCAAGAAAGTTGAGAGGGTTACGGCAAAAACTGGATGCACTTCGTATACAAAACGGACAATCTCTTTCAAAGTATTAGGATTTCATACGGAAACTCGTCTGTTACAAAGGGATTTCATTTTTTAAAACTTATTTGAACTCCTGACTTTTTGTGTGTTCAAAATGCACCATTCATAGCCACGTCATCATTTTTCAATCCTTTCTGGCTTCATTTGTTATTTTTCATGCATTTACTAATTATTTTAATCTATAAGACCCTAAAATTGAAAAGCATTTCAAATGAACTCTGAAAGGGTTGAAAGTTGGCATGGTATCGTCATTTCATCC
>NW_025279757.1:647-1228 GCF_018294505.1 Triticum aestivum
GATGCACTTCGTGTACAAAACGGACAATCTCTTTCAAAGTATCAGGATTTCATACGGAAACTCGTCTGTTACAAAGGGATTTCATTTTTTAAAACTTATTTGAACTCCTGACTTTTTGTATGTTCAAAATGCACCATTCGAAGCCACATCATCATTTTTCAATCCTTTCTGACTTCATTTGTTACTTTTCATGCATTTACTAATTATTTTGAGCTATAAGACCCTAAAATTGAAAAGCATTTTAAATGAACTCTGAAAAGGTTGAAAGTTGGCATGGTATCATCATTTCATCCACATAGCATGTGCAAGAAAGTTGAGAGGGTTACGGCAAAAACTGGATGCACTTCGTATACAAAACGGACAATCTCTTTCAAAGTATGAGGATTTCATACGGAAATTCGTCTGTTACAAAGGGATTTCATTTTTTTAAACTTATTTGAACTCCTGACTTTTTGTGTGTTCAAAATGCACCATTCAAAGCCACGTCATCATTTTTCAATCCTTTCTGACTTCATTTGTTATTTTTCATGCATTTACTAATTATTTTGATCTATAAGACCCGAAAATTGAAAAGCATTTCA
>NW_025279758.1:0-1228 GCF_018294505.1 Triticum aestivum
TACCCAATAGTTTCCTTAGGGTATCCTATGAAGACGCATTTTTCCGATTTGGGTTCGAGCTTTTCAGGTTGAAGTTTCTTGACATAAGCATCGCATCCCCAAACTTTTAGAAACGACAGCTTAGGTTTCTTCCCAAACCATAATTCATACGATGTCGTCTCAACGGATTTAGACGGTGCCCTATTTAAAGTGAATGCGGCAGTCTCTAAAGCATAACCCCAAAATGAGAGCGGTAAATCGGTAAGAGACATCATAGATCGCACCATATCCAATAGAGTGCGATTACGACGTTCGGACACACCATTTCTCTGAGGTGTTCCAGGCGGCGTGAGTTGTGAAACTATTCCACATTTCCTTAAGTGTGTACCAAATTCGTGACTTAAATATTCTCCACCACGATCTGATCGTAAGAATTTTATTTTCCTGTCACGTTGATTCTCAACCTCACTCTGAAATTCCTTGAACTTTTCAAAGGTTTCAGACTTGTGTTTTATTAGGTAGACATACCCATATCTACTTAAATCATCCGTGAGAGTGAGAACATAACGATATCCTCCGCGAGCCTCAACACTCATTGGACCACACACATCGGTATGTATGATTTCCAATAAGTTGGTTGCTCGCTCCATTGTTCCGGAGAACGGAGTCTTGGTCATCTTACCCATGAGGCATGGTTCGCACGTGTCAAATGATTCGTAATCAAGAGACTCCAAAAGTCCATCTGCATGGAGCTTCTTCATGCGCTTGACACCAATGTGACCAAGGCGGCAGTGCCACAAGTATGTGGGACTATCATTATCAACTTTACATCTTTTGGTATTCACACTATGAACATGTGTAACATCACGTTCGAGATTTATCAAAAATAAACCATTGACCAGCGGGGCATGACCATAAAACATATCTCTCAAATAAATAGAACAACCATTATTCTCAGATTTAAATGAGTAGCCATCTCGAATTAAACGAGATCCAGATACAATGTTCATGCTCAAAGCTGGCACTAAATAACAATTATTGAGGTTTAAAACTAATCCCGTGGGTAGATGCAGAGGTAGCGTGCCGACGGCGATCACATCGACCTTGGAACCATTCCCGACGCGCATCGTCACCTCGTCCTTTGCCAGTCTCCGTTTATTCCGTAGTTCCTGTTTTGAGTTACAAATATGAGCAACCGCACCGGTATCAAATACCCAGGAGCTACTACGAGTACTGGTAAGGTACACAT
>NW_025279759.1:0-1228 GCF_018294505.1 Triticum aestivum
CCTTTTCGTGACTTGACAACAATATCATCCATATAAGCTTCCACATTCCGATTGATTTGAGTGAGCAGACACTTCTGAATCATTCGCATAAACGTGGCTCCGGCATTCTTGAGGCCGAACGGCATGGTGATATAGCAGAAGCACCCGAATGGAGTGATGAAAGCTGTTTTTACTTCATCGGGTCCATACAGACGGATCTGGTGGTACCCGGAGTAAGCATCTAAAAAAGACAGCCTCTCGCATCCCGCGGTCGAGTCAACAATTTGATCTATGCGAGGGAGAGGAAAGTGATCTTTCGGGCAGGCCCGGTTTATGTGCTTGAAATCAATGCACATTCGGAGCGACTTGTCCTTCTTAGGAACCATGACGACGTTAGCGAGCCACTCGGAATGGAATACCTCTCGGATAAATCCTGCCGCCAACAGTCGAGCCACTTCTTCACCGATGGCCTTTCTCTTCTGGACGGCGGACCGCCGAAGATGTTCTTTTACTGGCTTTGCAGACTTGTCGACTCTTAGGCGATGCTCAGCCAGTCCCCTGGGAACACCTGGCATGTCAGCGGGCTTCCATGCAAAAATGTCCCAGTTCTCACGGAGGAACTGGATGAGCGCTTCTTCCTATTTTGGGTCGAGTGTTGTGGAGATGTGGGTCGGAGCTGCTTCGGGGTCGGTCGGGTGGATGTGAACAGGCTTCGTCTCACCGGACGACTGGAATGCAGACTCTGTGGCGGGCTTCTTGGATCGCAACAAGTCACTCGGATCTGCGTTTTGCTTGTACTCTTCGAACTCGACCGCTGTCACTTGGGAATCGGCAATTTTGGAGCCCTTCTGAAAGCACTCCTCTGCCTTTTTCCTATCTCCGGTGACAGTGATCACACCTTTGGGACCGGGCATCTTCAATTTGAGGTACACGTAACATGGTCGAGCCATGAACCGTGCATAGGCTGGCCTCCCCAAAATGGCATGATATGCACTTTGAAAGTCCACGACCTCAAATGTCAACTTTTCTTTGCGGAAATGCTTTGAATCGCCAAATACTACGTCCAAAGCTATCTGGCCGAGAGATTCAGCCTTCTTCCCTGGGATAACTCCATGGAAGCTCATGTTACTCGTGCTCAATCGGGACATCGGAATGCCCATACCTTTCAGCGTGTCTGCATATAACAGATTCAGCCCACTTCCACCGTCCATCAGCACCTTTGTCAGTCGAGTGCCTTCGACAACTGGAT
>NW_025279760.1:0-1228 GCF_018294505.1 Triticum aestivum
AAAGTCATGGGCTAGATTTTGCTTGAATTTCCAGAATGCGTCGGCCATCTTATGAAGAGCGAACTGTTTGACTAGCCTCCTCCTCTCCTTGTTTTCCTCAATCTTGTTACCCTCCTCATCGAATTTGTTGTATTCCGGAGGTAGAACGAAATGTTCCATAAGCTTCTTGAAGCAATCTTTTTTTGTTCTCTTATCGACAAAAGTGAAACCATCAATTCGTGCCTTCTTTGGCTCATTCCACTCCTGGACGGTGATCGAGACGTTGTCTCTAACAATGGCTCCGCATTGGCTGACAAACTTGGTGGCGTTCTTGCGGGGCTCCAGCGGCCTGCCGGTTGCACTGTCGACAACCTCGATGGTGCATGTTTCTCCTTGTTTCATCGTCTTGGTTGTGCCACGCTTTGACGACGTACTCGATTGTTTCGACGATCCGGCCGAGGGCTAAAATAAGAAAGAGTCGCGCGTGTTAGTACACACATATTTATTCAAATCAGTTAGTTTGTATCACCAGAGGCTCAATGTATATATATACCTCGGCGCCGGAGGTGGTTGCTACTTCCATTTGAAGATCGTCGTTTATCGACGTTTGTTCGGCATCATCTTGCTGACGGCGCCCTTCATCTTCACCGTCAAGGTTCAGATAAGAAGAGATATCATCTTCTTCTTCTCCGGTCGGCACATATAGAATATCGCCGTTTATGATGCCGAACATATGTGCTTCACCGTCCGGATCATAGTTGTCCATAATCGGGTCAGCTCTATCATCCGCCATTATGTCAGTCCTGAAAACATGTAGTAAAAACAAATTAATTAAGTGAAGAAGGGGGCGGTGGCGGTGGCGGTGGCGAAAGGGCGTTGGCAAAAGGAGGGGGCGAGGAAGGGGTGGGAGAGGGTGTCGCGGTAGAGCGCGAGACGGGGCGGCAGACGACGGCGTCACGGAGAGGGAGGCGAGGACAACACATTTATAACCCTCGCCGTCCCCTCTCGATCCCTAAAAAAACACCGCGTGCATCGCCGCCCCCCTCGCCGCCCCCTCTCCGTATATACGTTTTTTTGTTAATTATCAAATTTTACGGTTTTTTTTGTTAATTATCAAGTTTTAAGTTATTTACCGTTTTTGTTAAACTAAGTTATTTACCGTTTTTGTTAATTATCAAATTTTACCGTTTTTTTGTTAATTAACTAGTTAAAAAATTCTCTCCCTCTCTCTCTCTCTCTCTCTCTCTGC
>NW_025279761.1:0-1228 GCF_018294505.1 Triticum aestivum
CCCGAAGCGATTTCCATAGTTGTTGAACCCCAAAATGCGTTTACGTGTCGGTCATGAACACTCACAGTTGTGGCCGATTCTGGCCCGTTTCGTGGACTATTACTCACTGTTTGGGGTCCCGGTGTGACTTGCGCAATTAACAAACCCCGGGGTGCGTTTACGTGTCGATCATCAACACTCGCAGTTTCGGCCGATTCGGGCTCGTTTTCTGGCACTCGCAGTTTTTGCCGATTCTGGCCCGTTTCATGGACTATTACTCACTGTTTTGGTGTCCCGGAGTGCTTTCCTTGATTAACAAACCCCGGGGTGCGTTTACGTATCGGTCATCAACACTCATGGTTTTTGTCGATTCTGACTCGTTTCGTGGACTATTACTCACCGTTTTGGGGTCCCGAAGAGATTTCCATAGTTGTTGAACCCCAAGGTGCGCTTACATGTATGTCATCAACAATCGCAGTTTGGGCCGAGTTTTGGCCCATTTCTTGGACTATTACTTAGTTTCGGGGGTCCTGGAGTGATTTCCACAATTTACGAACCCCGTTGTGCGTTTACGTTTCGGTCATCAACACTCACAATTTTGGCCGATTCTGGTCCGTTCCGTGCACTATTACTCGCCGCTTTGGGGTCCCAGAGCGATTTCCATGGTTGTTGAACTCCAAGGTGCACTTACGTGTCTGTCATCAACATTCATAGTTTTTGCCAATTCTGGCCCGTTTCTTGGATTATTACTCTGTTTTGGCGTCCCGGCGTGATTTCCATGATTGATGAATACCGGGGTGCGTTTATGTGTCGGTTCGCAACACTCGCATTTTGGGCCGCTTCTGGCCCGTTTCGTCGACTATTACTCACCGTTTTGGGGCCCCAAAGCGATTTCCATGGTTGTTGAACCCCATGGTGCGCTTACGTGTCGATCATCAACGATCGCAGTTTGGGCCGATTTTGGCCCGTTTCTTGCACTATTAATTAGTTTTGGGCGTCCCCCAGTGATTTCCACGATTGACGAACTCCGTGCTGCGTTTACATGTCAGTCATCAACACACAATTTTGGTCGACTCTGGTCCATTTCGTGCATGATTATTCACCATTTTGGCGTCCCAGAGCGATTTCCATGATTGACAATTCCCGGGGTGCGTTTGCGTGTCTGTCCTCAACACTCACAGTTTTGGCCAATTCTGACGCGATTCGAGGACTATTACTCAACATTTAGGGGCCCGAAGCGATTTCCATA
>NW_025279762.1:0-1228 GCF_018294505.1 Triticum aestivum
ATAGGAATGAACAAGGGGGTTTTGCTTGCCTGGCACTTCTGAAGATAGTATAGTTCTTCATCAGTGTCATCGATCACATCGTCGAAACCACGTCTATCGAGAGGGGACAAACACCGGCAACTGCGAAAGAACACAATCAATGCAATGCCACAATATGATGCATGATCATGACATGGCAATATACTGTGATTTGAGCTAATGCATCTAGCCATGATTTAAATGAAGTTGGTTTGAATACATGATTCAAATTCCAACTCCATATATGATTATTTAAATGCCTTTTATTTGTTTTGTCCAAAACAGAGGACAAACATTGTTCAAACATGCATGAAAATGGTACAGATGGATTCCTTGAATTTTTCTGATAATTTTCCATATTTAATTTATATAATTCTGAGCTACGGTTGATTTTCTATGATTTTTAGAAGTTTGGGGTATTTTCTGAAATTTATAAATCATTTCTGATTTATTTTAATTCCAGAAAACTTTACGGCGTCAGCACTACATCATCATGACCTCAGCAGGTCAACAAGGCGCGGTCCAGGTCAAACATGACAAGTGGGACCCGCACGTTAGTGTAATAGGGCAGGGACAGAGGCTGACCAGTGGGTCCGGGTCAACGTACACGTCAGCATAGTCAAAGCTGACGCGTGGGCCCGCTGCAATTAGATTAACCTTAATCTATTATTGTTAGTCGATTAGTTAGGCAGTGGGGCCCGGCTGTCATTGACTCAGGTGGTAGTTAGTGGGGTAATTAGCCCCTAACAGCCGGGTTAGGTCGGCGGTTAGTCGCCGGCTATGTCCAGAGATGGCGGCGTTGCTCGGGTTTTGCCCTCCGGCGACCAAATGGACGGCGGAGGGGCTCTACGTGCAGCTGTGACTCGTCCGCATCCAACGGTGCAGTTAGCTCGAGCCGGGGTGAACCAGAACGACGGCGGGGAGCACATCCGCGGCGGCGCCCGCACGGGGTTGGCCGGGGCGGCGTTGTGGTGTGCGGGAAGAAGAGTTGGTGGAAGTTATCGGCTCCTAGGAGTGTGAGGAGCATGACGACGCCCTCGTACGGGAGCTACAGCAGCTGTGGCCGCGGCGGCGCCATGGCCGGCGGTGAGGAGCACTCGGGCTCAACGGAGCCCGCGGTTAGAGGATGAAATCGGCAGAGGGAACAGAGGGGTTCGGTGCGGAGGCTCACAGCGAGGCTAACGAGCGCGAGGGGAAGGTCGGGGATGCA
>NW_025279763.1:0-1228 GCF_018294505.1 Triticum aestivum
AGAGGTATCTCTGGGCCCACTCGGTAATGCATCATCATGTTGAGCTCAATGTGACCAAGGTGTTGGACACGGGATCATGCATTACGGTACGAGTAAAGTGACTTGCCGGTAACGAGACTGAACAAGGTATTGGGATACCGACGATCGAGTCTCGGGCAAGTAACGTACCAATTGACAAAGGGAATTGCATACAGGGTTTGATCGAATCCTCGACATAGTGGTTCATCCGATGACAACATCGAGGAGCATGTGGGAGCCATCATGGGTATCCAGATCCCGCTGATGGTTATTGACTGAGAGCGTCTCGGTCATGTCTCATGTCTCCCGAACCCGTAGGGTCTACACACTTAAGGTTCGGTGACGCTAGGGTTATGAAGATATGTATATGCAGAAACCCGAATGTTGTTCGGAGTCCCGGATGAGATCCCGGACGTCACGAGGAGTTCCGGAATGGTCCGGAGGTAAAGAATTATATATAGGAAGTGCTGTTTCGGGCATCGGGACAAGTTTCGGGGTTATCGGTATTGTACCGGGACCACCGGAGGGGTCCCGTGGGCCCACCGGGTGGGGCCACCTGTCCCGGGGGGCCACATGGGCTGTAGGGGGTGCGCCTTGGCCTAGATGGGCCAAGGGCACCAGCCCCTATAGGCCCATGCGCCTAGGGTTTCCCCCTAGGAGGAGTCCTAGTGGTGGAAGGCACCCCTAGGTGCCTTGGGGGGGAGGGAAACCTCCCCTAGGCCGCCGCCCCCCTAGTAGATCTCATCTACTAGGGCCGGCGCCCCCCCCTTGGCACCCCTATATATAGTGGGGGGGGGGGAGAGGAGGAGAACACACCAGCCCCTGGCGCCTCCACCTCCCCCCGTTACGTCTCTCCCTCGTAGTCTCGGCGAAGCCCTGCTGCTGTGACGCCCTGCATCCACCACCACGCCGTCGTGCTGCTGGATCTTCATCAACCTCTCCTTCCCCCTTGCTGGATCAAGAAGGAGGAGACGTCTCCCGTCCCGTACATGTGTTGAACGCGGAGGTGCCCTCCGTTCGGCGCTGGTCATCGGTGATTTGGATCACGTCGAGTACGACTACATCATCACCTTGCAAGCTTCCGCACGCGATCTACAAGTGGTATGTAGATGCAAACTCTCTCCCTAGACTCGTTGCTTAGATGAACTCATAGATGGATCTTGGTGAAACCGTAGGAAAATTTTTAATTTTCTGCAACGTTCCCCAACAT
>NW_025279764.1:0-1228 GCF_018294505.1 Triticum aestivum
CGCCGCCCGGACGCCGCCCCGTCCACACCACCGTCGCCGGAGCACCACCACCACCACCCGTCGCCGGAGCATCCTTATCCTCTCCGACCGCCTCCTCCACCCCGGCCCGCTCCTCCAAGGTAAGCTACTGTTCTGCATTAGAGAAGTTAAGGGGAGTTAGAATATTCTGCTGTTAGATTTGATCGGTTTCTACCAATTTATAGCTGAACTAGCCTAAGGCTTAAGTAAAATGCTACTGTTTGATTCTCTCTGAAGAAGTAAATTACGTGAAATACCAAGCAAACAACTTATTACTTCTGCAGACAAGAGTTAGCTTAGGGCTTGATGGAATGCTGTTTAGGGCTTTAGGCTACTTCATAAGTGTTATTTAGTATAGTGTGTGCATACAAAATTCCAGCAAATATCATAGATATGTGATATATCATGTTCCAGCAAATATCAAACATATATGATGTATCTGTCTAAAAATGAAAGGAACTCCCTGCCTTGCAAAAGAAAGTGCAGTATTTCTGCCATTCTGTTTGGTACTTTGTAAGTAGAGATCACATATGTTTTCATATTTCATTTCAAAGGAACTATTTGGTTCAGTCCTCACATCATAATATTCCACAAATTATGCCTACGCAAATTGCCTATTTTCTTGTATTTTGTACGATCTTCATTTATTTATTTATGTTTAAGGGAGTAAGATATTTTATTTACCATTCACCTTATATTGCTTCATGTGAAATTTGAAAATGCGACTCGGTCATCTTCACACACAGAACAATACAAATAAAAGAAAAAAAATCAATCCATCTTAACAAAATTATGGAGCTATATTTTGATTAGTACAAAATTTCGTTCCTGCGTGCACTGGGCCCAGACATGCCAGACCTAGGTCAAAAATCTGCTTCATTGTAGGCTAAGGGACAACTCAGATGAGTAAGGTACATATCATATTCCTGGGGAGATAATCTTGACAGAGCTGCCATGGTGGAAGACCAGGCAACATCTGTCAACCAAGGGATCGGATGTATTTATCTTCATGGTCCCAAACTCCCAAATCAAACCAAAAGCAAGGCAAAATTAACAGAAACCACCAAAAGGGAACTGACAAGATGCTATGCATAGATCTTAAAGAAACAGAAATAAACAATGAAGCTCAATAGTTATTTCACAAGACACTAGCCATGATCTCTACTTGTTTGAACAGAATGGAGTGAATCAGAACAAAGTATATGTAATA
>NW_025279765.1:0-1228 GCF_018294505.1 Triticum aestivum
CCAGGGGAGCGTACGTATACACGGTGTAGAAATATGTGGAGCTGGGTTGGCTATATATGGTAGCAAAAGATTAGCAATAATCAATTTAAAGATGCAATGTTGAATAAACGCTCAACGACGGTACTGTGCTGGTCCTAGGCTAGACCGGACTAGAGACGCGAGCCTAGAACACTAATAAGGTCACGGCGTAGCACAACTAGCATCAATGAAGGATACTAAGTAGCTCTTGACAGCAAGATATAAGTGAAGATCACAACGGCAGTGAAGATAATGATGAAAAACAACTGCCAAGCAGGATATACAACAACTCTCTCTCCAATTTTCCTCTTGAAAAGTTTGAGACAATTTTCTGATAAATTCTATCAAAGAATGCTACTAACTCAAACTTTCCAATGCAAAAAGAATCACTCAATTCCAAGTTGATATGAGGAGTCAAAGAATTCTAAAACTGGCCTGAAAAATTGGAACAAGCTGTGTTCACGAACTTCGGAGGGCAAAAAGACTTATTTAGAAGCCGATTTTGAGGTGTCAAATATTGAACTAGCTTCTGCAACTATTTAGATGCGGCTCGTCGCTAGCTTCAATTTGAGTACTCACGGAGCCAAAACGGACTTCGTATGAGGAAGATACACCCGTTTTACTGAACAGTGCGCAAAACAGATTCCAATCCGAATTCAGGTACGAGATTGATTCTAGATAGATCCAATTTTTTTTCTTCTCTCTTTTTTTTCTCACGCTTTTTTTTTCTTTTTCTTCTCTCTCTTTTTCTTTTTTTTCCTTTTTTCTCTTTTTCTCTCTATCTTTTTTTTTTCAAGACAAACTAGATAAGATGCAGATTGGATTAGGCGAAGATGTGAATGACCTCAACTATGATTATGACAATGAACAGTGCGTAGCACGTGGTGGAAATTAATAGATGGGATGGTGGACAGCGGAAGGGATAATGATGCAGCGGCAGCGTGACTAATGTGAACAGAACTCGAAACTCTAAAGGAACTAGACGCTAAGACCAGCAACTTACACGACGATGCAACCGATAATTCAACTATGCAAGCAATGAATAGAAAATTGCAAAGGCTCAGACTGGCTTGGATAAAGGATGAACAGATCTAACTTTTTTTTGTTTGGCTTTTTCTTGGACAATAGGTAAGAAAATAAATCTAATCTAGGAAAACTGGAAATTCTCACCGAGCAACCTGAAAATTGATACCACTTGATAGAGGCGGGG
>NW_025279766.1:0-1228 GCF_018294505.1 Triticum aestivum
GTCGGGTCGGCTCGTAGGAGTACCCGCAAGTGGATCTTTGTGGCGGAGCGACAGGGCAGGTTGAGACCGCCTAGGTGAGAGGTGGGCCTGGCCCTGGTCGGCGTTCGCGGATACTTAACACGCTTAACGAGATCTTGGTATTTGATCTGAGTCTGGCCATTTGGTCTATACGCACTAGCCATCTACGCGGGAGTAGTTATGGGTATCCCGGCGTCGTGGTATCAGCCGAAGCCTTCGTGACGTCAGCGACTGAGTGGCGCGCGCCGTGTTGGACCGCTTTGACGTAACCGCCGTGATCGTGTGGGTTGCTAGGTCTGCTCGCGGCCGCGTTCGCAACGTGCAGGTGTGCATAGGGCGATGGGCCCAGACCCTTGCGCGCTTAGGATTAGACCGGCGTGCTGACCGCTCTGTTGTGCTTAGGTGGGGCTGCGACGCGTTGATCTTACGAGGCCGGGCATGACCCAGAAAAGTGTGTCCGGCCAATTGGGATCGAGTGTGTTGGGTTATGTGGTGCACCCCTGCAGGGAAGTTTATCTATTCGAATAGCCGTGTCCCTCAGTAAAAGGACGACCCGGAGTTGTACCTTGAGCTTATGACAACTAGAACTGGATACTGAATAAAATACACCCTTCCAAGTGCCAGATACAACCTGGTGATCGCTCTCTAACAGGGCGACGAGGAGGGGATCGCCGGGTAGGATTATGCTATGCGATGCTACTTGGAGGACTTCACTCTATTCTCTTCTATATGCTGCAAGATGGAGATGTCCAGAAGCGTAGTCTTCGACAGGACTAGCTATCCCCCTTTTAATTCTGGCATTCTGCAGTTCAGTCCACTGATATGCCCCTTTACACATATACCCATGCATATGTAGTATAGCTCCTTGCTTGCGAGTACTTTGGATGAGTACTCACGGTTGCTTCTCTCCCTCTTTCCCCCCTTCCTATCTACCTGATTGTCGCAACCAGATGCTGGAGTCCAGGAGCCAGACGCCACCGTCGACGACGACACCCACGGCACTGGAGGTGCCTACTACTACGTGCAGGCCGCTGACGACGACCAGGAGTAGTTAGGAGGTCCCAGGCAGGAGGCCTTGCCTTTTCGATCGTTGCTACTTTTGTGCTAGCCTTCTTAAGGCAAACTTGTTTAACTTATGTCTGTACTCAGATATTGTTGCTTCCGCTGACTCGTCTATGATCGAGCACTTGTATTCGAGCCCTCGAGGCCC
>NW_025279767.1:0-1228 GCF_018294505.1 Triticum aestivum
CCCCTTCGCCCGTTGCCCCGCGGCGCCCGCTCGGGCTGGCGCCCGACGCCCATCTCCACCCCAGCACCCGCACCCGATCCGCTAAGGCCCCTGGTGGCTCGGATGAGCCACTGACTAGGGGGCCCCGCCCCAGGACGTTTAAAAAAAAGGAATAAAAAAAATATTTATTAAATAAATAAATAATAATTAAATTAATTAATTAATTAAGGAATTAATTAAGTTAATTAATCATAATTATATTAACCTAATTAACTAATTAGTTTAATTAAACTGTAATTAGATTAACCTAAACCCTAATTAATTTAAATAGAGAATGACAGGTGGGTCCCACTGGACCCACATGTCAGGGTTGACTCAGTCAAACCCTGTTGACTGCTGACGTTAGCATGACATCATGCTGACGTCATAAATACATTTTTTCGAATTAATTAATTAATTAATTAAATTCCAGAAATTAATAAAATCTTTTAAAAATCATATCTTTTAATCCGTAACTCGGATTAAAATATTTTCAACATGAAAGTTGCTCAGAACGACGAGACGAACCCGGATACGCAGCCCGTTCGTCCACCACACACCTCTAACATACCAAACACGCAACTTTCCCCCTCCGGTTCATCTGTCCGAAAACGCGAAACACCGGGAATACTTTCCCGGATGATTCCCCCCTTAACCAGTACCACCTCATACCACGTTAGGGCACGCCTAGCATCGCTTCTTGACATGTCATGCATCGATATGCATCTGTTTACTGGGTATTCATTGTTTCTTCCCCTCTTCTCTCCGGTAGACTACGAGACCGACGCTGCTGCTGCCCAGTTCGACTACGGAGTTGACGACCCCTCTCTCTTGCCAGAGCAACCAGGCAAGCCCCCCCCTTGATCACCAGATATCGCCTATTCTTCTCTATACTGCTTGCATTAGAGTAGTGTAGCATGTTACTGCTTTCCGTTGATCCTATTCTGATGCATAGCCTGTCATTGTTGCTACACCTGTTGATACCTTACCTGCAATCCTAAATGCTTAGTATAGGATGCTAGTTTACCATCATCGGCCCTACATTCTTGTCAGTCTGCCTTGCTATACTATCGGGCCGTGATCACCTGGGAGGTGATCACGGGTATATACTATACATACATACTATACAGATGGTGACTAAAGTCGGGTCAGCTCGAAGAGTACCCGCGAGTGATTCACGGATTGGGGGCTGAAAGGACCTTTGTCCCGA
>NW_025279768.1:0-1228 GCF_018294505.1 Triticum aestivum
GGTGTACCGGGCGCCCGTTTGGTGTCTCGGGAACCCTGTTCACATCGTTTGGGGCTGTGAGCGAAACTCCGGCCGGATCTCCTCATGGATGGAACCCGAATAGGCGATAAACCTGGACTAGAGACTTGAGTGTTTAGGCAGGCCGTGGCCGACACCCACGTTGGGCTTCCGCTTGAAGGTTGCCGAGTACATGTCGTGTAAACGGCGGTAAGTGGTGAGAGCGTGTGTGAAGAAGTACACCCCTGCAGGGTTAACATCATCTATTCGAATAGCCGTGTCCGCGGAAAAGGACTTCTGGGTTGCTTATATCAGTTCATAGACAAGTGAAAGTGGATACTCTAAAATGCGCAAGATAAGCGTGAGTGCTATGGATGGCGTTCTCGTAGGGAGACGGGAGCGGATCCATAGTGGTGTATTGATATGGTGAATATGTGGACTCGTGTGCGCCACCTCAAAGAGTTACTTGCAATCGTAGTTCAGGATAGCCACCGAGTCAAAGCTGGCTTGCTGCAGTTAAACCCCACCATCCCCTTTGTTGATAATGGTGCATATGTAGTTAGTTCTGATGTAAGTCTTGCTGGGTACATTTGTACTCACGTTTGCCTAATTTATGTTTTTGCAGAGAGAGATTTCAGTCTCGCTAGTAGTTCTGCGTGGACTTCGACGTTTAGCTTGTTACCTCAGCTACGATCTTGTGCCCTCGGCAAGATCTGATAGATAGTCAAGCTTCTTAGCCTTTTTCATTTATAGATGTCTGTACTCAGACATGATAGCTTCCGCTTGTGCTTGATTTGTATGCTCTGAATGTTGGGTCATGAGACCCCTGTTTGTAATATCTCGCTCCTCGGAGCCTAATGAATAAATACTTGAGTTGTAGAGTCATGTTGTGATGCCATGTTGTATTTGCACATATCGAGCATATTGCGTGTATGTTATTGAAATGCTTGGTATGTGTGGGATCTGACTATCTAGTTGTTTATCCTTAGTAGCCTCTCTTACCGGGAAATGTCTCCTAGTGTTTCCACTGAGCCATGGTAGCTTGCTACTGCTCCGGAACACTTAGGCTGGCCGGCATGTGTCCTTCCTCGTTCCTGTGTCTGTCCCTTCGGGGAAATGTCACGCGATGAATACCGGAGTCCTGTTAGCCCGCTACAGCCCGGTTCACCGGAGTCCTGCTAGCCCAGTGCTACAGCCTGGATTCACTCGCTGATGACCGACACGTTCGTTG
>NW_025279769.1:0-1228 GCF_018294505.1 Triticum aestivum
TAGATTAGATTTATTTTCTTACCTATTGTCCAAGAAAAAGCCACAAAAAAAAGTTAGATCTGTTCATCCTTTATCCAAGCCAGTCTGAGCCTTTGCAATTTTCTATTCATTGTTTGCATTATTGAATTATCGGTTGCATCGCCGTGTCGAGTTGCTGGTCTTAGTGTCTAGTTCCTTTAGAGTTTCGAGTTCTGTTCACATTAGTCACGCAGCCGCTGCATCATTATCCCATCCGCTGTCCACCATCCAATCCACCAATTTCCACCACGTGCTACGCACTGTTTATTGTCATAATCATAGTTGAGGTCACTCACATCTTCGCCTGATCGAATCTGCATCTTATCTAGTTTGTCTTGGAAAGAGGGAGAAAAAGAAGATAAAGAAAAAAAAGAGAGAAAAAAGGAAAGAAAAAAAAAGAAAAAGAGGGAGAAGAAAAAGAGGGAGAAGAAAAAGAAAAAAAAGCGTGAGAAAAAAAGAGAGAAGAAAAAAATTGGATCTATCTAGAATCAATCTCGTACCTGAATTCGGATTGGAATCTGTTTTGTGCACTATTCAGTAAAACAGCTTGGCTATTGTTTCACATCATTATCTTTACTGCAGTTGTGATCTTCACTTATATCTTGCTGTCCAGAGCTACTTTGTATCCTTCATTGATGCTGGTTGTGCTACGACGTGACCTCATTAGTGTTCTAGGCTCGCGTCTCTAGTCCGGTCTAGCCTAGGACCAGCACAGTACCATCGTTGAGCATTTATTCAACATTGCATCTTTGAATTGATTATTGCTAATCTTTTGCTACCATATATAGCCAACCCAGCTCCACATATTTCTACACCGTGTATACGTACGCTCCCCTGGCAATCGCTTTACTCAATATTCGGAGTTACTTGACACCGCTGGTTGCCGATCACCGCCTGCTGCATGGTAAGAACTTGTAAGACATTGATATTTGCTTTACTGTGAGCGTTTTACCACCACATCCTAGTAGTTATAGGAGCATTATTTTTGGGTTTTGTTTCTTGTTCTACTAATCATGACAGGATCCAGAGTCAATTCATGGGCTTTGTCGATCGCGGGAGACGTGCCACCACCTTTGCAAATACCACAACCGTCACGAGAGGTGCACAAACATCCAAATGCACATGATCAGGTTAATGTATCTATACCACCATTTAATGGCCGTTTTAAACCTGCTTTATATATTGAATGGGAGTTCGACATAAAAAATAT
>NW_025279770.1:0-1228 GCF_018294505.1 Triticum aestivum
AATAATAAAAGCATTATTATTATATTTCCTTGTTCATGATAATTGTCTTTATTCATGCTATAATTGTGTTATCCGGAAATCGTAATACATGTGTGAATAACAGACACCAACATGTCCCTAGTGAGCCTCTAGTTGACTAGCTCGTTGATCAACAGATAGTCATGGTTTCCTGACTATGGACACTAGATGTCATTGATAACGAGATCACATCATTGGGAGAATGATGTGATGGACAAGACCCAATCCTAAACATAGCACAAGATCGTATAGTTCGTTTGCTAGAGTTTTCCAATGTCAAAGTATCTTTTCCTTAGACCATGAGATCGTGTAACTCCCGGATACCGTAGGAGTGCTTTGGGTATGCCAAACGTCACAATGTAACTGGGTGACTATAAAGGTAGACTACGGGTATCTCCGAAAGTGTCTGTTGGGTGACATGGATCAAGACTGGGATTTGTCACTCCGTATGACGGAGAGGTATCACTGGGCCCACTCGGTAATGCATCATCATAATGAGCTCAGAGTGACCAAGTGTCTAGTCACGGGATCATGCATTACGGTACGAGTAAAGTGACTTGCCGGTAACGAGATTGAACAAGGTATTGGGATACTGACGATCGAATCTTGGGCAAGTAACATATCGATAGACAAAGGGAATAGCGTACGGGATTGATTGAATCCTCGACATCGTGGTTCATCCGATGAGATCATCGTGGAGCATGTGGGAGCCAACATGGGTATCCAGATCCCGTTGTTGGTTATTGACCGGAGAGTCGTCTCGGTCATGTCTGCTTGTCTCCCGAACCCGTAGGGTCTACACACTTAAGGTTCGGTGACGCTAGGGTTATGAAGATATGTATATGCAGAAACCCGAATGTTGTTCGGAGTCCCGGATGAGATCTCGGACGTCACGAGGAGTTCCAGAATGGTCCGGAGGTAAAGAATTATATATAGGAAGTGCTATTTCGGGCATCGGGACAAGTTTCGGGGTTATCGGTATTGTACCGGGACCACCGGAAGGGTCCCGGGGGTCCACCGGGTGGGGCCACCTGTCCCGGGGGGCCACATGGGTGTAGGGGGTGCGCCTTGGCCTAGATGGGCCAAGGGCACTAGCCCCCATAGGCCCATGCGCCTAGGGTTTCCACCATGGAAGAGTCCATGTGGTGGAAGGCACCCCTAGGTGCCTTGGGGGGGAGGGAAACCTCCCCTTGGCCGCCGCCCCCCCCCC
>NW_025279771.1:0-1228 GCF_018294505.1 Triticum aestivum
CGTTGATACGCCTAGTTGATGTGAGACTATCTTCTCCTTTTTGTCTTCTCCACAACCACCACTCTATTCCACCTATAGTGCTATATCCATGGCTCACGCTCATGTATTGCGTGAAGATTGATTTTTTTAGAATATCAAAAGTATGAAACAATTGCTTGGCTTGTCATCAGGGTTGTGCATGATTTAATTATTTTGTGTGGTGAAGATAGAGCATAGACAGACTATATGATTTTGTAGGGACAACTTTCTTTGGCCATGTTATTTTGAGAAGACATAATTGCTTTGTTAGTATGCTTGAAGTATTATTATTTTTATGTCAATATTAAACTTTTGTCTTGAATCTTTCGGATCTGAATATTCATACCACAATTAAGAAGAATTACATTAAAATTATGCCAAGTAGCACTCCGCATCAAAAATTTTGTTTTTATCATTTACCTACTCCAGGACGAGCAGGAATTAAGCTTGAGGATGCTTGATACGTCTCCAACGTATCTATAATTTTTTATTGCTCCATGCTACATTATCTACTGTTTTGGACATTATTGGGCTTTATTATCCACTTTTATATTATTGTTGGGACTAACCTATTAACCGGAGGCCCAACCCAGAATAGCTGTTCTTTTTGCCTATTTTAGGGTTTCGAAGAAAAGGAATATCAAACGGAGTCCAAACGGAATGAAACCTTCGGTAATGTTATTTTCTCAACGAACAAGACCCGGGAGACTTGGACCCTACGTCAAGAAAGCAAAAGAGGAGGCCACGAGGTAGGGGGCACGCCCACCCCCACCAGGCGCGCCCTCCACCCTCGTGGGCCCCCTGTTGCTCCACTGATGTACTCCTTCCTCCTATATATACCTACGTACCCCCAAACGATCAGATACGGAGCCAAAAACCTAATTCCACTGCCGCAACTTTCTGTATCCACGAGATCCCATCTTGGGGCCTATTCCAGAGCTCCGCCGGAGGGGGCATCAATCACGGAGGGCTTCTACATCAACACCATAGCCTCTCCTATGAAGTGTGAGTAGTTTACCTTAGACCTACGGGTCCATAGTTAGTAGCTAGATGGCTTCTTCTCTCTTTTTGGATCTCAATACAATGTTCTCCCCCTCTCTTGTGGAGAACAATTCGATGTAATCTTCTTTTTGTGGTGTGTTTGTTGAGACCTATGAATTGTGGGTTTATGATCAAGTCTATCTATGAATAATATTTGAATCTTCTCTGA
>NW_025279772.1:0-1228 GCF_018294505.1 Triticum aestivum
TGAAATACATGCGTACTTTATATTTATGAACTAGAGCTAGTGTCATATCGCCCTAGGTTATGTCTGTCTCATGATGAATATCATCCAACGAATCACCGATTCAATGCCTACGATTTTCCTACATATTGTTCTTCCTAAGTTACTACTGCTACTACTGCTATCGTTACTACTACAAAACTATTGCTATCATTGTTACCGTTATTGTTGCTGCTACCATTACTATCAAAACTATCATACTATTTTGCTACTAATCACTTTGCTGCAGATAATTAATCTCCAGGTGTGGTTGAATTGACAACTCAACTGCTAATACCTGCAAATATTTTTTGGCTCCCCTTGTGTCGAATCTATAAATTTGGGTTGAATACTCTACCCTCGAAAACTGCTGCGATCCCATATACTTGTGGGTTATCATGCACTCATAGCCCGTGCACAAGCGGTAGTACCGCTCAAGTGAGCGACACTTCCACTGGCACAGAAGTTTCAGCCACTGTGTTTAAATGAGCAGATGTGGGAGGCGGTAGTGCTGCCGGAGCGATACTACCGCACCCACCAGCAGTACTTCCGCTTGGTGTTGAACAGCAGATGAAACCAGTGGTAGAAAAGGAGGACATGGCGGTAGTGCCGCACGGGCGGTACTACCGCTATCAACTGTCCTTCTACTTACGCTCGAGAGACAGAGCTTTCCAGAAGACATAAAACAAGTGGTGCTCCATGCAACAGAAGACCGCGGTTGTTCTGCCAGAGTGATACTTCCGTTTAGTTGTACAGTGCCCAGTAAACCTGTGGTAGTGGAGTGGTTAGTCAGAGCCGCAGTACCGCTAGAGTGGTACTACCGCGCTGAACTGCCGCTTTACTAGCGCCCATTTACAGAACACGAAGAACAAGCGGAAGTGAGGGTAGCACTAACAGACGGTAGTACCGCTGGGCAGAGCGGTACTACCACTTAGTATGATCTGAAAGGCCCAAGCACCAAGGAAGGACAAACTCAATTGTCGGGAAGGAAGTAGGGTGTGAGAGGATTGTGTATGTGTTGATTCCACCCAAACCTTTCTGAAGTTGACCCAGTTTTAATAGTACGGTGTTCCTACGACTCAAATCCACTAAAAATGAAACGTAAGAAAACCACTGTCTCCATAATCAATCTGAGGGGCTCGAATCATCTTTGTGCCAAATGATAGTTTATCTAAAATGCTCAATGCAAACGATTAGTCCGCAAAAGCATTGT
>NW_025279773.1:0-1228 GCF_018294505.1 Triticum aestivum
GTAGGAATGCGAGGTTTTGGCATGATTACTAGAGCAAATCAGCTTCAAAATTCCAGTTCCCTTGCCTTGTGCCAAGCAGCTGAAAACCAAGAGAGTTTAGTTGCTGAACCTTAGTGAATGCGGGTGAACTTATGCACACGCTGGAAATTATCATTCTCGCTGATCGGGACAACTGGGTTGAGTGATGGCTCACTACTAACGAAACTGACACTGCCAAATTCATGTGTAGAGCTCTGGCTTACAGGGGAGTTAACACTTACCAACACGCGTATGAAATGGTGTCAGCAGGATAAAGCCCCTCTTACAAGGAGTAACTTTGAAAGAGAAACGGTCCAGGCAATAGGCTTTTGCCGCTTTTGCGAGCACACTGAAAGTTTTGACCACCTATCTTTTTAGCTGGCCTAAACATGTGTGTGTGTGTGTGTGCGCGCGCGCGCGCGTGTCCTGGTTTGGATTAAGCAAATTGGGGGCGACACATGTTACATGTTATTCTGTTTTGGGCAAAGTGGCCTACTCCCAGCGACCTGGTTCTTTGAGGCCAAACTTCAGCTGCGTCATCCATCAAATGATCCTTTTCCTGCAGCATCGGCGGTCTATTTGGGGTATGGAAACTCCCAATAAAGAGAATAAAAATACATGTCAATGCATAATGAAGGTGTGGAAGAACATAAATATTAAGTCAAATAAAAGCAACAACACATCAATGCAATTAAACTTTAAATGGACAGGGTTCAAGCCAAAATATTCTTCCCCTGTTGGCAACATTCACTTCATCATTACAAAAATCAGGAACGGGTCTTATTTGTTATAGGAACACATCATGGAGTTTGAGTACTGACAATTTTAATAAACATTGAGAGTTCTTCCCCGCGAGAAAAAGAACACTGAGAAGTCGTAGCTAAGCTTTAGAAACTAAGGATGAATGTAAACACCTATTGCATCTAGAAATTCCCCTGAGCACCCAAAGAAGCCAACAATACTGCCGTTTTTCTTCACTCGAGAGTGGAAAGGAGTTCCATGTAGCTGCCCAAAAGGTCCATAGATACGTAAGTTGGTCACAAGCATAAGTGACTTTATGATGCTGGGAAATTGACCATATGGACCAAAAGTCCCTGAAATTTCAATCAAAAACTCCGAGGGTTCTAGTAGAATCTGCAAAATCAGTGGTAATATCAAGCTTCAAATGTTTATTGGGAAATCTTTTGGCTAATGGAAAACAGCTGCTCAC
>NW_025279774.1:0-1228 GCF_018294505.1 Triticum aestivum
TTAGTAGATTCTCCTAAAGTGATTTCCATAAAAGTGCCTCCCGCGGCCGAATCTAAAAGATTTCTAGAAGCAAAATTCAATCCGGCACAGAAATTTTGTATAATCATCCACAAATTCAAACCATGAGTAGGGCAATTACATATCATTCATTTCATTCTCTCCCAAGCTTGTGCAACATGTTCATGATCAAGTTGTTTAAAATTCATAATATCGTTTCTAAGAGAGATGATCTTAGCGGGAGGAAAATACTTAGAGATAAAAGCATCTTTGCACTTGTTCCATGAATCAATACTGTTTTTAGGCAAAGACGAAAACCAAGCTTTAGCACGATCTCTAAGCGAAAAAGGAAATAGCTTCAATTTAACAATATCATTATCGACATCTTTCTTCTTTTGCATGTCACACAAACCAACGAAGCTATTAAGATGGGTAGCGGCATCTTCACTAGGAAGGCCGGAGATCGGATCTTTCATGACAAGATTCAACAAAGCAGTATTAATTTCACAAGATTCAGCATCGGCAAGAGGAGCAATTGGAGTGCTAAGGAAATCATTATTATTGGTATTGGTGAAATCACACAATTTAGTATTATCTTGAGCCATCGTGACAAACAAGCAAACTAAAACATGAGCAAACAAAAAGCAAACAGGCAAAAGAGGCAAATAGAGAGGGAGGATAGAGAGAGAGAGAGAATAAAATGGCAAGGGTGAATTGGGGGGAGAGGAAAACGAGAGGCAAATGGCAAATAATGTAATGCGGGAGATAGGGATTGTGATGGGTACTTGGTATGTTGACTTTTGCACAGACTACCCGGCAACGGCGCCAGAAATTCTTCTTGCTACTTCTTGAGCACTGCGTTGGATTTCCCCGAAGAGGAAGGGATGATGCAGCAAAGTAGCGTAAGTATTTCCCTCAGTTTTTGAGAACCAAGGTATCAATCCAGTAGGAGGCTACGCTCGAGTCCCTCGTACCTACACAAAAACAATAGCTCAACGCAACCAACGCGCTTAGGGGTTGCCAATCCCTTCACGATCACTTACACAAGTGAGATCTGATAGAGATAATAAATAATATTTTTGGTATTTTTGGTATAGAGATGCAAAGTAAATAAAGTAAAATCAAAGCAAAAGCAAAGCAATAGTAAAGTGATGGAGATTGATATGATGAGAAAGAGACCCGGGGGCCATAGGTTTCACTAGTGGCTTCTCTCAAGAGCATAAGTATTCTA
>NW_025279775.1:0-1228 GCF_018294505.1 Triticum aestivum
TTTACTTTATGTTTTTTACATTATGCAAGAGTCAAGGTGATCTTTACCTTTCCCTTTTTCATTTTATCCTTTGGCAAGCACTTTATGGTGGGGTGATCCTGATATATATATATCCAATTGGATGTACGTTAGCATGAACTATTATTTTTGACATCACCCAAAGGTGAATACGTTTGGAGGCAACATTATAAGCCCCAATCTGTCTCTGTGTTTGATTAAAACTTCATAACCACAAGTATTGCGTGAGTGTTAGCAATTGTAGAAGACTGTATGATAGTTGAGTATGTGAAGTTTGCTAAATCAAAGCTCTGACATAGACTCTTCCTGAAAGTAAGATGAATTGCAATTGTTTGATGACTAAGAATGAAGTTTGCTAGTTTTCAAGAAATTTTATGGTCTATGCTTTAACATGTGAATTGCTTGTTACTAGATCGTGAAAAGTTTTATGAGATGAACTACTGTTATGACATATTATCATGCTAGAAAAGGTGATTGAAATTATCATTGATCAAACTTGTGCACCTTCTAGCATCCACACTTCATAAATTCTTTCTTTTATCATTTACCTACTCGAGGACGAGTAGGAATTAAGCCTGGGGATGCTGATACGTCTCCAACGTATCTATAATTTACGAAGAATTCATGCTATATTACTATGTGTTTTGAATGATTATGGGCTTTATTATACACTTTTATATTACTTTTGGGACTAACCTATTAACCGGAGGCCCAGCCCATATTGCTGTTTTATTGCCTGTTTCAGTATTTCGAAGAAAAGGAATATTAAACGGAGTCCAAACGGAATGAAACCTTCGACATCGTGATTTTTTGGAAGAATATCATCCTGGAGGCTTGGAGATCAAGTCAGAAGACCCTCGAGGAGCCCAGGAGATAGGGGGGCGCCCCCCCTACAGGGTGCGGCCCCCTGTCTCGTGGACCCCTCGAGCACCTCCCGACCGACTTCTTTCGCCTATATAGTCCCACGTACCCTAAAAACATCCACGGAGAAGATAGATCGGGAGTTACACCGCCGCAAGCCTCTGTAGCCACCAAAAACCTCTCGGGAGCCCGTTCTGGCACCCTGCCGGAGGGGGATCCTTCCCGGTGGCCATCTTCATCATCCCGGCGCTCTCCATGACGAGGAGGGAGTAGTTCACCCTCGGGGCTGAGGGTATGTACCAGTAGCTATGTGTTTGATCTCTCTCTCTCTCTCTCTCTCTCTCTCTCT
>NW_025279776.1:0-1228 GCF_018294505.1 Triticum aestivum
CCATTTCAAGTTTCTGATGAAAGGATAGACATGATGCAACACTCTAATGCATGAACTAGCTAGGGTGTGACAATATTACAAATGGTTCCGGAGAGCCTACGCACACGTAGTAGCGCTGCAAATCATTTGTGATCTGTTGTGTATCACCGACGGTTCCGCTGTGATTGATGTATGCTTTCCTATGTCGATCGCACACACTGATTTAGTTGAACCATGTGCGGAGCAATTGCCAGGTTAAAACAAAAATATCCCATTTTGAATTGGCATGCAAAAAGCCAATTCGCCACAATATTCAATTGAACAAATAAACAAAAATATCCCATTTTGAATCGGCACGCAAAAAGCAAATTTGCCACAATATTCAATTGAACAAATAGTGTCCACGGGAAAAACATGCATCAGATTTTGCAACAATTGCAATTGAACATATGGTAGCTAAATTCCAATGATTTTTCCACACATATATGCATTACATAATTAACCATAGTGTACAAAATATGAAGACCTCATCAGATGGAAAACAATGGATCCATGCGTATATGTTTAGCGGCTAACTCCTACTCAATGTTTTAGGACAAGGCATGCTGAAATCTTCATTATCACCAGTGGGATTGATGTAGTGATTCAGGAAGAAGTCGCTGATAAATCTCCGAACCATCAGCAATTCACTAGCCGGGAACGGTTCAGGGGTCCTCGGTTCTAAGATGAGTTGCAGCATTTTTAAGATCAGAATGTGCCATATGAGTGGAGTAGAAGATATTAATTAGGATAGACTTACTGGTACTAATTCGCGAGGATCAACACAACTATCAGCAGATTTGCAGATGGAGATTATGTGTCTGCAAACATAGTGTCCACAAAGGTTGGTCCCTACTTCTTGCTGAGGACACTAATTTTTTTTGTATAGAATTAGTCATGTATTTGTCCTATTAGGGACAACCTAACCGGTGTTAGATGTATTATTTTCTTTGGACAAAATAGAAAGAGGTTTATTTAGAAGCTTGAACATTTGACTAGCGTAAGAAAAGGTATTTGCAGACTGTTGGATCAATTTTCCGAAAATAACGGATTTCGGTGTGTTACCGGAGAAACAATCTCATGCTGCAGAGGTAGTTCCCTCTTGAACATGTTCCCTGGTTTAGTTTTCCACAATGCGAGCACATTGCAAATGAAGATGAATTTTGACAACATCAATTATTGAACTAGACATGAATGCAAATTAATTTCA
>NW_025279777.1:0-1228 GCF_018294505.1 Triticum aestivum
ACGTCGCCGGAGAATAACATGACGTGTGGGGGAATAGAGGGAGGGACTGGCCAACGTTGGAGGGTACGTATGGTAGGGCGGCGGAGGCGCAGCCAGCCATGGGAGGCGGGAGCAGGCGGAGCCGATAGGGTGGTTTGGTTTGGGCGGCTAGAGGAAGAAGAAGACAAGAGATAGAAGATACACGACAGATGTTGGATGTCAATCCAACGGCTGGTAGGCAGAATCGTTTGTTGACTGGCTAGTAAGTCGACACCACCTTGGATAGGCTATTTCCTCGCGGGTCCCAAATGTCAGAATCCAAATCTGTCACGGTCATGCAGCCTTTCCTATGAAAATTTACAACCCATTTGATGTGCTAGTTCGAAATAAGTTTGTGGGTGCTGGTGGGGGCTAATCATTTGGCTTCTGTAATGCACAGTGAGCTCAAGCAGCCGGCGTGAGTGATTTTATTTCCCTTGGTTGTGATTTGTTACAATATCTCGCTCTAAATTAAACGAATGGCAAGCCATTTGCCTTGTTTCAAAGTAAATATGACAGTCACAACCGAGTTGAAAAGGAAAGGAACATCTAAGTCCAGCTTACAAACTGTACAAAAACACGAGGGTTGATTGTTCATCGAGTTTACCAAAAACCCAGATTGAAAAGGGCAACAACATCTAACTCCAGCACTGTTTTCGGCAGTCACAGTCAAATGGATCGGTCAGGTCCATAGAATGAACATCCTGGGTCGTATAATTTACTCGATTATGACCACAATATGTTGTAAATAGAAGCCTGGCATGTTCAGAAGCTCTTTTGCCCACCTGAAACTCCCTTTTTTGCTCTTCGACATACCCATCCATCAAAACCATGCTGCTGATAAACTTAAGCTTGATGGACAATAGTAACCTCGCATTCAGCAGGAAGAATGTGACAAATCTTGTGTTTGCACGGTTGGCTACATATCGTTCTAGCGTTATTGTCTTCAATCGAATCTCATGAGAAGTGAGAAAATCCAGATGCTTATGAATCCACCGATTGGTTATAACTTTCTTACCCCGTCCTGTTGCCTAAATAGACATGAAGATTTAAAACATTTAAGGTCTAAAAGAAGAGTATTGAAAGAGCAACAACTGAACGGTTAATTCTAGTACACTATATGCGGGCTTCCAATGTGCGTGAAATTATCACCTTTATATACAACTTCTCCAGATATGGAAAGAATTGCAACAAGCCAATAATCTTGTTC
>NW_025279778.1:0-1228 GCF_018294505.1 Triticum aestivum
TTTTTTCCTTGTTTTTGAGTTTTACAGAAAAGGAATACCAAACGGAGTCCAATTGACGTGCCAACTTTTGATGATTTTTATGGACCAAAAGAAGCCCCCGGAGTAAAAGAGTTGGGCCAGAAGAGTCTCGGGCCGTCCACGAAGGTGCGCGGCGCGCCCTACCCCCCGGGCGCGCCGCCCTATCTCGTGGACGACTCGGGGACCCCCTGACTTGTTCCTGACGCCAAAAATTCCTAAAATACTAAAACCTCCTAAAAATAACCTAGATCGGGAGTTCCGCCGCTGCAAGCCTCCGTAGCCACCGAAAACCAATCTATACCCGTTCCGGCACCCTGCCAGAGGTGGGACCCTCTCCGATGGCCATCTTCATCATCCCGGCGCTGTCCATGACGAGGAGGGAGTAGTTCATCCTTGGGGCTGAGGGTATGTACCAGTAGCTATGTGTTTGATCTCTCTCTCTCTCTCTCTCTCTCTCTCTCTCGTGTTCTTGATTCGGCACGATCTTGATGTATCGCGAGCTTTGCTATTATAGTTGGATCTTATGATGTTTCTCCCCCTCTACTCTCTTGTAATGGATTGAGTTTTCCCTGTGAAGTTATCTTATCGGATTAAGTCCTTAAGGATTTGAGAACACTTGATGTATGTCTTGCATGTGCTTATCTATGGTGACAATGGGATATTCACGTGATCCACTTGATGTATGTTTTGGTGATCAACTTGCGAGTTCCGTGACCTCATGAACTTATTCATAGGGTTTGGAACACGTTTTCATCTTGACTCTCCGGTAGAAACTTTGGGGCACTCTTTGAAGTTCTTTGTGTTGGTTGAATAGATGAATCTGAGATCGTGTGATGCATATCGTATAATCATACCCACGGATACTTGAGGTGACATTGGAGTATCTAGGTGACATTAGGGTTTTGGTTGATTTGTGTCTAAAGGTGTACCAGAAAAAGGTCTTGATAACCCACAAGTATTTCTACAATCCACAACTACCCACTAGCATGACTATAATATCACCATCTTTATATCGCAAAACTATTGCAAGGAATCAAACATATCATATTCAGTGATCTACAAGTTTTATGTAGGATTTTATGACTAACCATGTGAATGACCAGTTCCTGTCATCTCTCTAAATAGATATAAGTGAAGCAAGAGAGTTTAATTCTTTCTACAAAAGATATGCCCACGCTCTAACAAATATAAGTGAAGCAAAAGAGCATTC
>NW_025279779.1:0-1228 GCF_018294505.1 Triticum aestivum
TCTTTGCCTCAAACTTGATATCAAGGGGAAGAAGTTCAATCGCCCATTTGGCCACTCGACCAGTTGCATCTCTGTTGTGCAAAATCTCTGATAGTGGAGCGTCGCTGACGACTGTGATGGAATGATCAGAAAAATAATGAGCAACCTTCTTTGTAGTCATGTATATTCCATACACAAGCTTCTGATAATGAGGATATCTCTGCTTGGATGGAGTCAAGACTTCAGACAAATAATACACTGGGCGCTGAACTTTGAGAGCTTTTCCTTCTTCTTCCCGCTCGACCGTAAGCACAGTACTGACGACTTGTCCTGTGGCTGCGATATAGAGCAACAGAGGCTCTTTGCTGATTGGAGCAGCAAGCACCGGCTGGGTGGAGAGCAGAGCTTTTAGCTCGGCAAACGCTGCATCAGCTTCTGGAGTCCACTCGAACTTGTCTGTCTTCTTCATCAGTCGGTAAAGAGGCAATGCCTTTTCACCGAGTCGTGAGATGAATCGACTTAATGCGGCCAAGCATCCAGTAAGCTTCTGGACATCGTGCACTCGCACAAGGCGTTTCATTCGGAGAATAGTGCCAATCTTCTCTGGGTTAGCGTCGATTCCCCGTTCGGAAACGAGAAAACCGAGTAACTTGCCACCAGGAACTCCAAATGTGCACTTTGATGGATTGAGCTTGATATCATATCTTCTGAGGTTGGCAAATGTTTCGGCGAGATCAGCGAGCAGGTCGGAACCTTTTCGTGACTTGACAACAATATCATCCATATATGCTTCCACATTCCGACTGATTTGAGTGAGTAGAAACTTCTGAATCATTCGCATAAATGCGGCTCCGACATTCTTGAGGCCGAATGGCATGGTGATATAGCAGAAGCACCCGAATGGAGTGATGAAAGCTGTTTTTACCTCGTCGGGTCCGTACAGACGGATCTGGTGGTACCCGGAGTAGGCATCTAAAAAAGATAGCCTCTCGCATCCCGCGGTCGAGTCAACAATTTGATCTATGCGAGGGAGAGGAAAATGATCTTTCGGGCAGGCCCGGTTGATGTGCTTGAAATCAATGCACATTCGGAGCGACTTGTCCTTCTTAGGAACCATGACGACATTAGCGAGCCACTCGGAGTGGTATATCTCTCGGATAAATCCTGCCGCCAACAGTCGAGCCACTTCTTCACCAATGGCTTTTCTCTTCTGGACGGCGGACCGCCGAAGATGCTCTTTGACTGGTTT
>NW_025279780.1:0-1228 GCF_018294505.1 Triticum aestivum
TCTGGTATACTTGAGATATGTTCGCCGACATCGAAAATCTCTTTTATACAGTTCGTTGGTGAGATAACCTCGACGCCACCCAGTACTGGGGCGGGAGTTCGGGAGTATCGCCATAACTTGTATAACGGATGCTTTTCGAAGGTTGAGGTAGATGGTTTCCGAAGTTTTCCTGGTTATGTGTTGAAGGATGGATACAGCTGGATGTAGGATTTGCTAGTTTGGGTGAGATATTGTGCTTCCCCTGTATCCCCAACACCTGATTGCATAACCGGAAAGGTTCGGGAGTTTCATAGGTGGGAAATCTAGTAGCTCTAGTTCTTCTTCCACGGATATTGGTTTGAGATTGGGATTTCTTACCGATTATTCGTTCTTGATCCGTACCTTGTTGATTTATTTCTCTACCTTAATTCTTCGTGGCTTCGCAATTTGTGGATATGTGATCATTTGAAGAGGAATGCATTCGTTCATTTTGTTCGGATGTGAAGATTATATGTTGCAATTTTCATTCCGTTGGATTCAGCTTCTATATTGTTGTCTATCTATGTGCTAATGGTGGTCAACCTCTTCAGGATGGCTCCTCCAATGCGCACGACTCCGAATCCTAATCCGCCTCCACCTCCGCCTCCTCCGGAAGCATGGCAAGCTGTGATGGCCGCTACTAATGCAAACACACAGTTGATCATGCAAATCCTTCAAGAGCGCAATCAAGGCAGTCAAGGGAATCAAGGCCACAATCAGCACCACTTTGCTACTCTGAACCAGTTCCTTGCTAATGGCCCAAAGACGTTCAGCGGTTGTGTTGAGGCTACCGATGCTGACGATTGGCTAGTGGATCTGGGCAAGCATTTTGAATGCAGCAACATCAGGCCTGAAGATTTCGTCAAGTTCGCTTCTTTCCAGCTCAAAGATCAGGCTGCAGAGTGGTTCCAGCAGTACAAGGATTCCAGAGGTGGACGTGTTATCACTTGGGACGATTTCCGTCAAGATTTCCGCGCTCATCACATCCCTCAAAGTGTGGTTGAGAGTAAGCGTCAGGAATTCCGCAATCTGAAGCAAGGCTCTTTGTCTGTCTATGACTACAACAAGTTGTTCCAGAAGCTCGCCCGTTTTGCCAAGCAGGATGTTCCTGATGAGAAGAGTATGATCTATCAGTTCAGGGGTGGTCTTCGTGAGGAAATTCAGCTCGCTCTTGTCCTCTTTGAGCCGTTGAGATACGATGAGTTCTACA
>NW_025279781.1:0-1228 GCF_018294505.1 Triticum aestivum
AAAAAAAACATCTTAAATTCCTAATAAGACAAGGATGACCACTGGCTAGCACCAAGATAGCTAAAGTCTTTTCAAATTAGAACAAAAAGAAAAATCAACCAACGCACTCAAGGGTCCATTGCCTTGAATCTACTTTTATCTTCTCAATGACCTTGTGTGCGGGTACCAACATCTTTTCAAACACCCTTCTTTTCCTTTCCCACCAAATGGACCGACCAAAGTCACAATCATCTTCAAAGCTTGCTTGTTGGGTCTCTGAATCCTAGCCCTTGCATCAATGCCACCATTCTTATAAATTAATAAAGCCCACAACAGGCAGCGTAACCAACCAAGTCAACTTTACAGACCGAAACGAAGAGGTCGGGCCAAACTGACGCAGGAGGTTTAGGGTTCAGACGGCCAAAAGGGCGCGAGTAGAAAGTTACATGGCACTGAGGCCAGATCACTGAGCACGTAGGCTCGCGCACAAAACAAAAGGGCCACTCCAAATCAAGGAGTAGCATCTGGCTCCATATAGTCATCACATCCACCTGGCGCAGACGGTCTTGAGCTTGTTGCATCTTCTCAGCATTCTTGCGCCTCACCAACGAACTCCACTGCTACAGAAATAAGTTGCATTTGAATATAATGTTAGCCGGATGAGTCAGGAAGATCCGCTCAATAGCAATTTTATTCTTGGTTAGCCAAAGCGCCCAGAATAGGGCACCAACACAAGACCACAACACACGTTTGTTGCTCCCCTGGACCGTGTCTAGGATAATCACTAGATCGTTGGTCGATCGCGGGTCCCAGACCACTCCAGCCGCGGTCCGGACCGTGCTCCAGACAAAAGTGTGTGACCGTGTTCCAGCCCCATGTTTAATTCTCCTGCTTTTGGTTTCTTTTTTTTCCTTCCTCCTGTTTTTCATTTCTTTCTTTTTCCTTTTCCTATTTAGTTCTAATTTTTATTTTTACATCAATTTTTGCTTCAATTTCCCTCTCTTCTTGGTTTTTTTCTTTGTATACTTTGGATTATTTCCTTACAGTGTAGAAACATCTATTCACTTGTGTATGGTTACTTTTTAATGCATACATCTATTTTGTATAGATGAACATTTTTCAAATACTCGGTGAATACTTTCTTAATACAAGATGAAAAATTCACAAATACATGATAAGTACCTTATAAATATGTTGTGAATATTATACGTATAAGTATGTACTCTTAAAGAAACCAGCAAGGTGGCCC
>NW_025279782.1:0-1228 GCF_018294505.1 Triticum aestivum
TTCCTACCTTGCTATGCCTGCTATGCTTAGAGTCGTGTCAGGTCTGGTTCATCTGGGTGATGGGCTAGAGTGAAATGATTATGTCGGTAATGAGAGTGGTGTGGTGAACACGATTTGGTAAAGGTATCGATGAGAGGCCATGTAGGAGTACATGGTGGGTTGTTTCATTGAAGCCGACCTTAAGCACTGAGATATGTATGTGTGATTTAAGAATCAGCTACTACCATGCATTGGGCCCGAAACCAATGGACCCTCTCGACTTCTTATTCACCCTAGTTCTCCGTCCAGGAGTTGCAAGTAGTTTCTGGTGTTTGTAGCCTACTGGAGGCCGTGGACAGCGCTGACCGTAGGGGTGGGCTGTGATGCGGTAGGTACGTGGCACGGTGTACCGAATACCCGTTAGGTATCCCGGGAACCCTGTTCACATCGTTCGGGGCCGTATGGGAAACCTCGGCCGGACTCCCTGCGGATGGAACCTGAATAGGCGATAAACCTGGACTGGAGGCTTAGGTGATTAGGTAGGTCGTGGCCGACACCCACGTTGGGCTTCCGCTTGAAGGTTGCCGAGTACATGTCGTGTAAACGACGATAAGTGGTGAGAGCATGTATGAAGAAGTACACCCCTGCAGGGTTAACATGATCTATTCGAATAGCCGCGTCCGCGGTAAAGGACTACTTGGTTGCCTATACAGTTCATAGACAAGTAAATGGAAACTACTAAAAGCCTCAAGATAAGTGTGAGTGCCGAGGATGGCTCTTCCGTAGGAAGACGGAGGTGGATCCTCGGTAGTGTATTGAAGTGGTGAGTAGTGGACTCGTGTGCACAAAACATTTCAAGTTGGAGTATCGTAGGATAGTCTAGCCAAGAGTCAAAGCTAGCTTGCTGCAATAACTCCACCAACCCTTCTTGATACTCTGCATGTATGTAGGATCTGATGTAAGTCTTGCTGAGTACCTTTGTACTCATGTTGCTATAATCTACATTTTTACAGAAGACGCTGCAACCCCTTCTGATGGGTTCTATGTAGACGTTGACATCAACGAGTAGGCTAAAGACCCAGGTGGTGACCCTGAGCTTGTGAAGGACCACATAGTATAGCTAGGCTTTCCAAGCCTCTTTTATTTTACTAGTTGTCTGTACTCAGACAAGTTACTTCCGCTGTTGGCTTGTATGACTGTATGACTTGTATGTTGGGTCGTGAGACCCGTACCTTTGTGTATGATATGT
>NW_025279783.1:0-1228 GCF_018294505.1 Triticum aestivum
TTTAGGACGCTCTTGGCCCATCTGACACGGAACATCGGGACCTTCTCTCCAGCGTAGCTCAGCTCCCAGATCTCCTCGATCCTTCCGTAGTATCTGTCCTTGTCGTTACCGGTGTAGGATTCCATCGTTACCCCGGAGTTCTGATAACCATCGCTCTTCATGTCCTTGGCCTCGGTGTAGAATGTGTAGCCGTTGATATCGTACGCCTCATAGGTCATCAGGTTGTGCTCGGCGCCCTGTGACAAGGCGAATATGAGTTGTTCTTCCGCGGAAGAATCCTCATGTAAAGGGTACGACAGAAGCTTCTGCTTGAACCAACGCATGAAACATGAGTTGTGCTCTTTGAGTATATCTCCGTCCGTCCTCTGTTGGCCTCGGTCATTGTACGTCTTCTTAATAAAGGTTTTGTGCTCTACCACCCAAGGATCGACCACGTCTATGTGTTGTAGTGCGGCTAGGTTTGCTCTTTCAAAGTCGGCGAGTCGACCCTCGAAGTCGACATGCATTTCGCGGCGACCCTCACGGTGACCCCATCCAGCGAGCCTGCCGAGGTGCCTGTTGACGGGCAGACCAACGGGGTTCTCGATGCCTAGATAATTCGTGCAGTAGGAGATGCACTCTTCAGTCAGAAAGCCCCTGGCTATGCTTCCCTCTGGACGTGACATGTTGCGAACGTATCCTTTGATGACACCATTCATCCTTTCGAACGGCATCATGCTGTGCAGGAACGTCGGCCCGAGTTGGATGACATCGTCCACGATATGGACCAGCAGATGCACCATAACGTCGAAGAATGCGGGCGGGAAGTACATCTCAAGCTCGCATAGTATCACCACGATCTCTTCCTGTAGCCTTCTGAGTTGCCTCACGCCAACAGACTTCCGAGAGATGACGTCGAAAAAGTTGCATAGGCCAAATAGCGTTTCACGGACGTGCGCGTCCATGATCCCACGGATTGCAACTGGAAGTATCTGCGTCATCAGCACGTGACAGTCGTGAGACTTCATCCCGCTGAACTTCAGCTTCGCTAGGTCTAGGTATCTGCTTATCTTCCCCGCGTAACCGTAAGGAAGTTTTACTCCTACGAGGCAGGTGAAAAACTGCTCGATCTCCTCCTGACTTAGAGTGAAGCACGCGGGAGGGTAGTCATTTCCGGTCTTCTTGGCCTTTTTGCCTTTGCGATGACTTTCCGTGTCCTGCTTCGCCTCATCATCATCATCATCATCAT
>NW_025279784.1:0-1228 GCF_018294505.1 Triticum aestivum
CATTTCCCCGAAGGGACAGACACAGGAACGAAGAAGGACACATGCCGGCCAGCCTAAGTGTTCCAGAGCAGTAGCAAGCTACCATGGCTCAGCGGTAACACTAGGAGACATTTCCCGGTAAGAGAGGCTACTAAAGATAAACAACTAGGTAGTCAGATCCCACACATACCAAGCATTTCAATCATACACACAATATGCTCGATATGTGCAAATACAACGAAGCATCACAACATGACTCTATGACACAAGTACTTTATTTAAGGCTCAGGGAGCCATACATATCATACACACAGGTACGGGTCTCACGACCCAACATACAAGTCATACAGTCATACAAGCCAACAGCGGAAGTACTTTGTCTGGGTACAGACAACTAGTAAAATAAAAGAGGCTTGGAAAGCCTAGCTATACTACGTGGTCCATCACAAGCTCAGGGTCACCACCTGGGTCTTTAGCCTACTCGTTGATGTCAACGTCTATATAGAACCCATCAGAAGGGGTTGCAGCGTCTTCTGTAAAAATGTAGATTATAGCAACATGAGTACAAAGGTACTCAGCAAGACTTACATCAGATCCTACATACATGCATAGTATCAAGAAGGGTTGGTGGAGTTATTGCAGCAAGCCAGCTTTGACTCTTGGCTAGACTATCCTACGATACTCCAAATTGAAATAGTTTTGCGCACACGAGTCCACTACTCACCACTTCAATACACTACCGAGGATCCATCTCCGTCTTCCTACGGAAGAGCCATCCTCGGCACTCACACTTATCTTGAGGCTTTTAATAGTTTCCATTTACTTGTCTATGAACTGTATAGGCAACCAAGTAGTCCTTTACCGCGGACGCGGCTATTCGAATAGATCATGATAACCCTGCAGGGGTGTACTTCTTCATACACGCTCTCACCACTTATCGTCGTTTACACGACATGTACTCGGCAACCTTCAAGCGGAAGCCCAACGTGGGTGTCGGCCACGACCTACCTAATCACCTAAGCCTCCAGTCCAGGTTTATCGCCTATTCAGGTTCCATCCGCAGGGAGTCCGGCCGAGGTTTCCCATACGGCCCCGAATGATGTGAACAGGGTTCCCGAGATACCTAACGGGTATTCGGTACACCGTGCCACGTACCTACCGCATCACAGCCCACCCCTACGGTCAGCGCTGTCCACGGCCTCCAGTAGGCTACAAACACCAGAAACTACTTGCAACTCCTGGACGGAGA
>NW_025279785.1:0-1228 GCF_018294505.1 Triticum aestivum
AGAGATTACATAGTTGGCTTACAATCGCCACTTCACACAATTACATGAATAAAGCATTACATCAACCAAATACAATCAGGGCCCGACTACGGAGCCAAAATAAAAGAAGAACCCCAAATGCGACAAAGGTCCCCGATCGACCCCAACTGGGCTCCACTACTGATCAACTAGAACGGAAACAACACAAAGGACAAGATCTTCATCGAGCTCCTCCTGAGCTTGGTTGCGTCATCTGTACGGACTCAACGGCACCTGCAAGCTGGTTTTGGAAGTATCTGTGAGCCACGGGGACTCAGCAATCTCGCACCCGCGAGATCAAGACTATTTAAGCTTATGGGTAAGGTAAAGGTATGAGGTGGAGCTGCAGCAAGCGACTAGCATATATGGTGGCTAACATACGCAAATGAGAGCGAGAAGAGAAGGCAAAGCACGGTCGATAAAAGTATGATCAAGAAGTGATCCTGGACTACCTACGTCAAGCATAACTCCAACAACCGTGTTCACTTCCCGGGCCCCGCCGGAAAGAGACCATCACGGTTACACACGCGGTTGATGTATTTTAATTAAGGTCAACTTCGGGTTTTCTACAACCGGACGTTAACAAATTCCCATCTGCCCATAACCGCGGGCACGACTTTCGAAAGTTCAAATCCCTGCAGGGGAGTCCCAACTTAGCCCATGACAAGCTCTCACGGTTAACGAAGGAATAGACCTCCACCCGAGACACTCCGATCAGACTCGGTATCCCGGTACAACAAGACATTTCGACAGGGTAAAACTAAACCAGCAACACCGCCCGAATGTGCCGACAAATCCCGATAGGAGCTGCACATATCTCTTTCTCAGGGCACACTCAGATTGTCCTAGGTACGGGTAGGCCAGCCCAGAGTTGCCCCTGGTAGCCACCGGTAGCTGACAGGTTGGACCAACACTCAGAGGAGCACTGGCCCGGGGGGGTAAAATAATGATGACCCTCAGGAGCGCGACTCCCAAGGGAAAAGAAAAGGCTAGGTGGCAAATGGTAAAACCAATGTTGGGCATTGCTGGAGAAGCTTTACTTAAGGCGAACTGTCAAGGGGTTCCCATTATAGCCCAACCGCGTAAGGGACGCAAAATCCGGGAACATAACACCGATATGACGGAAACTAGGGCGGCAAGAGTGGAACAAAACACCAGGCATAAGGCCGAGCCTTCCACCCTTTACCAAGTATATAGATGCATTAATTAA
>NW_025279786.1:0-1228 GCF_018294505.1 Triticum aestivum
TGCTGAAGAGCACCAAGATCCTCTTCATGCACCAAACGACTGGCAAGCAGTTCGGTGCCTACCTTTGAGCCAGTCAACTCAGTGCATGTGTCCACCATGACCGTGTGGGTGTGGCGCTGCGATTAGCCAAGGAAGGCACCCAACTAACGCTTGGACAACCTGCACCGTCAGATGTTCTTTTCGATAGCTACCGACTTTTGTCTCGCCCTGGAACTGAGCACCGACATCGCCATCATCGGCATTTTTTTTTCGTTGAAAAATTTCATTTAATCAACCAGGGCCTTGCAATCGTTTGAAATGACTAGTAAATGCACACGTTTAATCTTAATCCGGCTTGAAGATGTACCCAAATTTTCTTTTGAAAAGTAGCATCGAAAGAAATAGCTTGTGTAAGCACCACCAGCGGTAGGTCCATCTCTTCTTTCAAATGGATTGACAATTGTACTAATCCAACGTAGTTAATGGTGTGTGCAAGGGACCATGGGAGGGGTCACATCCCTTGTCCTTGGGCCGCTAAAAGAGAAACCCAAAAATCTAAGCACAATCCATTTAGATCAGCACAACTGATTCACTACCCAGCTGCTACCAAAAGTTTCATATCACTGTGTAACCTAGTTGTTTCATAGCGCATGTTGGTAATGAAGCTTAATAACTGCTTAATGTGCGCACACAAGGCTGCTTTTGGTTCAATTTTACTAAGCCTGATTTGGGTTCAGTTTTTAGTGCATACAGACTGCTTTTCTGTTCAGTGAAACGTGAATCGATCTTCTCCGAAAGAAATGAAGAAAGTAGAGTTGAAAGACCTCTGGCCCGGCGATTGCGTGCTTGACGGTGGCGTGTCCCCTGATGGTGGCGCCGACGACCTAGGCCAGGTGGCGCGGACAACCTAGGCCAGGCGGCGCTGACGACCTAGGCCAGGCGGCGTCTCCCTGACGGCCCGACGGAGAGGGACGGGCAGGCGGTCCAGGCAGTGTCCCTGATGTTCAGACGGCCCAACGCCAATGGGCGGCCAGGCGGCGTCCCTGACAGTTCGACGACAATGGACGGCCAGGAGGTCCAGGTAGTGTCCCTGTTGTCCCGACGGCCCGACGCCAACGGGCGGCCAGGCGGCGTCCCTGACGGTCCTACGACGATGGACGGCCAGGAGGTCCAGGCAGTGTCCCTGATGTTCCGACGGCCCGACGCCAACGGGCGGCCAGACGGCGTCCCTGATGGCCCGACGACGATG
>NW_025279787.1:0-1228 GCF_018294505.1 Triticum aestivum
CCCGTAGGTGCTTGGCGAAGCCCTGCAGGATTGCCACGCTCCTCCATCACCACCACGCCGTTGTGCTGCTGCTGGATGGAGTCTTCCTCAACCTCTCCCTCTCTCCTTGCTGGATCAAGGCGTGGGAGACATCGTCGAGCTGTACGTGTGTTGAACGCGGAGGTGCCGTCCGTTCGGCACTAGGATCATCGGTGATCTGAATCACGACGAGTACGACTCCATCAACCCCGTTCACTTGAACGCTTCCGCTTAGCGATCTACAAGGGTATGTAGATGCACTCTCCTTTCTACTCGTTGCTGGTCTCTCCATAGATAGATCTTGGTGATACGTAGGAAATTTTTTGAATTTCTGCTACGTTCCCCAACAGTGGCATCATGAGCTAGGTCTATTGCGTAGATTCTTTGCACGAGTAGAACACAAAGTAGTTGTGGGCGTCGATATTGTTCAATATGCTTGCCGTTACTAGTCTTATCTTGATTCGGCAGCATCGTGGGATGAAGCGGCCCGGACCAACCTTACACGTACGCTTACGTGAGACCGGTTCGACCGACAAACATGCACTAGTTGCATAAGGTGGCTGGCGGGTGTCTGTCTCTCCCACTTTAGTCGGATCGGATTCGATGAAAAGGGTCCTTATGAAGGGTAAATAGCAATTGGCATATCACGTTGTGGTTCATGCGTAGGTAAGAAACGTTCTTGCTAGAAACCCATAGCAGCCACGTAAAAACATGCAAACAACAATTAGAGGACGTCTAACTTGTTTTTGCAGGGTATGCTATGTGATGTGATATGGCCAAAAAGGATGTGATGAATGATATATGTGATGTATGAGATTGATCATGTTCTTGTAATAGGAATCACGACTTGCATGTTGATGAGTATGACAACCGGCAGGAGCCATAGGAGTTGTCTTTATTTATTTGTGACCTGCGTGTCAACTTAAACGTCATGTAATTACTTTACTTTATTGCTAACCGTTAGCCATAGTAGTAGAAGTAATAGTTGGCGAGGCAACTTCATGAAGACACGATGATGGAGATCATGATGATGGAGATCATGGTGTCATGCCGGTGATGATGATGATCATGGAGCCCCGAAGATGGAGATCAAAAGGAGCAAAGTGATGATGGCCATATCATGTCACTATTTGATTGCATGTGATGTTTATCATGTTTATACATCTTATTTGCTTAGAACGACGGTAGTAAATAAGATGATCCCTTACAA
>NW_025279788.1:0-1228 GCF_018294505.1 Triticum aestivum
TCATCAATTTCCAACACGTTCTGACATCATTTGCTGTTTTTCAGTCATTTACCGATTTGTTTAGAGAGCTAAATGACGGTGAAATTGAAAATCACTACAAAATGAAGTCTGAAAATGTTGGAACTTGGCATGGTATCATCATTTCGCCCACATAGCATGTGCAAAAGAGTAGAGACGGTCACGGCGAAAACTGGACGCACCTCGTGTACAAACTGGACAATCTCTTTCGGAGTATCAGGGTTTCGGACGAGAACTCATCTGTTACACGGGCACTTCAATGTTTTTAAACTTATTTGAACTCCAGCCTATTTTTGCATTCAGTATGCATCATTCAAAGCGACGTCATCAATTTCCAACACGTTCTGACATCGTTTGCTGTTTTTCTGTCATTTACCGATTGTTTAGAGAGCTAAATGACGGTGAAATCGAAAATCACTACAAAATGAATCTGAAAATGTTGGAACTTGGCATGGTATCATCATATCACCCACATAGCATGTGCAAAAGAGTAGAGAGGGTCACGGCAAAAACTGGACGCACCTCGTGTACAAACTGGACAATCTCTTTCGGAGTATCAGGGTTTCGGACGAGAACTCATCTGTTACACGGGCAATTCAATGTTTTTTACACTTATTTGAACTCCATCCTATTTTTGCGTTCAGTATGCATCTTTCAAAGCGACATCATCAATTTCCAACACGTTCTGACATCATTTGCTGTTTTCCAGTCATTTACCGACTTGTTTAGGGAGCTAAATAACGGTGAAATTGAAAATCACTACAAAATGAACTCTGAAAATATTGGAACTTGGCTTCGTAATCATTTCGCCCGCATAGCATGTGCAAAAGAGTAGAGAGGGTCACGGACAAAACTGGACACACCTCGTGTACAAACCGGACAATCTCTTTCGGAATATCAGGGTTTCGGACGAGAACTCATCTGTTACACGGGCACTTCAATGTTTTTAAACTTATTTGAACTCCAGCCTATTTTTGTGTTCAGTATGCATCATTCAAAGCGACGTCATCAATTTCCAATACGTTCTGACATCATTTGCTGTTTTTCAGTCATTTACCGATTTGTTTAGAGAGCTAAATGACGGTGAAATTGAAAATCACCACAAAATGAACTCTGAATATGTTGGAACTTGGCATGGTATCATCATTTCACCAACACAGCATGTGCAAAAGAGTAGAGAGGGTCACGGCGAAAACTGGACGCACCTCGT
>NW_025279789.1:0-1228 GCF_018294505.1 Triticum aestivum
CGGGCTGACATGACTAGTCGTAAACCCAAAGCGGCACAGACTTACAGGGACAGGCATCCATGACCCAGCTTCGAACGTGTCGGTCATCAGCAAGTGGGTCCGGGCTGTAGCACTGGGCTAGCAGGACTCCGGTAAACCGGGCTGTAGCGGGCTAACAGGACTCCGGTACTCAAAGCGTGACATTTCCCCGAAGGGACAGACACAGGAACGAAGAAGGACACATGCCGGCCAGCCTAAGTGTTCCAGAGCAGTAGCAAGCTACCATGGCTCAGCGGTAACACTAAGAGACATTTCCCGGTAAGAGAGGCTACTAAAGATAAACAACTAGATAGTCAGATCCCACACATACCAAGCATTTCAATCATACACACAATATGCTCGATATGTGCAAATACAACGAAGCATCACAACATGACTCTATGACACAAGTACTTTATTTAAGGCTCAGGGAGCCATACATATCATACACACAGGTACGGGTCTCACGACCCAACATACAAGTCATACAGTCATACAAGCCAACAGCGGAAGTACTTTGTCTGGGTACAGACAACTAGTAAAATAAAAGAGGCTTGGAAAGCCTAGCTATATTACGTGGTCCTTCACAAGCTCAGGGTCACCACCTGGGTCCTTAGCCTACTCGTTGATGTCAACGTCTACATAGAACCCATCAGAAGGGGTTGCAGCGTCTTCTGTAAAAATGTAGATTATAGCAACATGAGTACAAAGGTACTCAGCAAGACTTACATCAGAACCTACATACATGCATAGTATCAAGAAGGGTTGGTGGAGTTATTGCAGCAAGCCAGCTTTGACCCTTGGCTAGGCTATCCTACGATACTCCAACTTGAAATAGTTTTGCGCACACGAGTCCACTACTCACCACTTCAATACACTACCGAGGATCCACCTCCGTCTTCCTACGGAAGAGCCATCCTCGGCACTCACACTTATCTTGAGGCTTTTAATAGTTACCATTTACTTGTCTATGAACTGTATAGGCAACCAAGTAGTCCTTTACCGCGGACGCGGCTATTCGAATAGATCATGTTAACCCTGCAGGGGTGTACTTCTTCATACATGTTTCCACCACTTAGCGTCTGCACACGACATGTGCTCGGCAGACTTCAAGCGAAAGCCGACGTGGGTGTAGACCACGACCTACCTAAACACTTAAGCCTCTAGTCCAGGTTTATCGCCTATTCAGGTTCCATCCGCAGGGAGTCCG
>NW_025279790.1:0-1228 GCF_018294505.1 Triticum aestivum
GGTGGCTGGCGGGTGTCTGTCTCTCCCACTTTAGTTGGAGCGGAATCGATGAACAGGGCCCTTATGAAGGGTAAATAGAAGTTGACAAAATCACGTTGTGGTGATTCGTAGGTAAGAAAACGTTCTTGCTAGAACCCAATTGCAGCCACGTAAAAGATGCAACAACAATTAGAGGACGTCTAACTTGTTTTTGCAGCGATTGATCATGTGATGTGATATGGCCAGAAGTTGTGATGAATGATGAATTGTGATGTATGAGATCATGTTCTTTGTAATAGGATTCACGACTTGCATGTCGATGAGTATGACAACCGACAGGAGCCATAGGAGTTGTCTTTATTTTTTGTATGACCTGCGTGTCATTGAATAACGCCATGTAAACTACTTTACTTTATTGCTAAACGTTAGTCATAGAAGTAGAAGTAGTCATTGGCGTGACAACTTCATGAAGACACGATGATGGAGATCATGATGATGGAGATCATGGTGTCAAGCCGGTGACAAGATGATCATGGAGCCCCGAAGATGAAGATCAATGGAGCTATATGATATTGGCCATATCATGTCACAACTATATAATTGCATGTGATGTTTATTATGTTTATGCATCTTGTTTACTTAGGACGACGGTAGTAAATAAGATGATCCCTTACAAAAATTTCAAGAAGTGTTCTCCCCTAACTGTGCACCGTTGCTACAGTTCGTCGCTTCTAAGCACCACGTGATGATCGGGTGTGATGGATTCTTACGTTCACACACAACGGGTGTAAGACAGTTTTACACAGCGAAAACACTTAGGGTTAACTTGACGAGCCTAGCATGTGCAGACATGGCCTCGGAACACGGAGACCGAAAGGTCGAACACGAGTCGTATGGAAGATACGATCAACATGAGAATGTTCACCGACGATGACTAGTCCATCTCACGTGATGATCGGACACGGGCTAGTCGACTCGGATCGTGTAACACTTAGATGACTAGAGGGATGTCTAATCTAAGTGGGAGTTCATAATTTGATTAGAACTTTATTATCATGAACTTAGTCTAAAACCTTTGCAAATATGTCTTGTAGATCAATGGCCAACGCTAATGTCAACATGAACTTCAACGCGTTCCTAGAGAAAACCAAGCTGAAAGATGATGGCAGCAACTATACGGACTGGGTCCGGAACCTGAGGATCATCCTCATAGCTGCCAGGAAACAATACGTCCTAGAAGGACCGCTAG
>NW_025279791.1:0-1228 GCF_018294505.1 Triticum aestivum
TTACTGTCGATACTACATTTACGAGTCCATCCGCCACACGACCTGTGAGCGGGGCTACTTTGACAAACAATATGAAGTGTGTAAATAATAATATTCACAATCTTTTTCATTACCATCATTTTTGTTTAGTTTCATTTATTTATATATGTGTATTGACCCCTTTCTTCAAATTAGATATTTCGGATGCGGGATGAACTCCTACCACCAGATCGTATGCGAGGAATTCAAGAGGAATTGACGGCATTCTTTCTTGACCACGTGATCGCTAAAGACGGAGAATACCATGTGGACCCTGAGTTCATTTGAAATTAGGAGATTATATTGTAAGAGATAATTATAATGTATATATGTGGCCAGTACGTAGCGTCGGATAGATATACAAGAACTTGTTATTGACCAATCTCTCAGAGAATGAGAGGTGGTCGATATCACTTCTCTCTATATGCATATGTTCATGACGATCTTCTGTTTTCTTCATTTGCTTACTAGCTAGCGTGTCTAGTCCTCTCTATACGTATAGTACGTAGCGTCGACCAAGCATGGAGATAAGAGAGGACACTTCTCTCTATTAATTAGCTAGCTAACACAATATATGAAACACCTAAATTAACCCCCCTAAACCCCCTAAACACCCCCCCTAAAAAAACAAAAATCCCAGCACCTGAAATGCTGACGCGTGGATGTCTATTGGTCCCGGTTGGTGCCACAAACCGGGACCAAAGGGCCTCCTGCCTGGGCTCGTCGCACCGGCCACGTGGAGGCCCATCTGTCTCGGTTTATGTAAGAACTGGGACTAAAGGTTTAGTGCATTAGTATTGACACTTTAGTCTCGGTTCAAAAACCAGGACTAATGGCCCTTACGAACCGGGACTATAGGTCTTTTTTTACTAGTGACATGTGAGAGCATGATGAAGAAAATGTGAATAAACATATGATTACATTTCCAGATGTTTGCCGATCGAGCAGCCCTAAGCAAGGAGCATCATTAATTTCCCTACAGAGGCAACTAGTAATTCACGAGGTCCATCATGGCATCCAGCTCTAAATCTGAGAATACAGCAGTACTAGGGGCGGCGGCGGAGGGCATGGTCACCAGCTGGCGCCGGCACATGGGGCAGCTCCCCTTGGCCTGCAGCCACCTCTCGAGGCACCGCCCGTGGAACCGGTGCTCACAAGGCGTCTCCTTCCACGCCGCCGAGTCGTCGTCCTCTATGCAGATCGGGCAGTC
>NW_025279792.1:0-1228 GCF_018294505.1 Triticum aestivum
TGTTTGTTTGCTTGTGCGTCAGATCGGGGCGTGACGCACATAGGGTGATCCATTATGGGCCGGCCCAATCAGCCATTTCAAGCTATGTCTTTAACCCTGAGGGCTCTTCTTAACATTCGTGAATGTTTTTCAAATACGAATATTTTTAACTTTTTACATACTTTCATAAATTTGACATTTTTAAAACATGGTGAATTATTGAAGTATACAACATGTTTAAAATTCATGAACATTTGCAATATCAGAATAATTTTTAAATTCATGAATGTTATGGATATTTTTGAAAATTTACAAAGATTTTATAATTTCTTTAATAATTTTAGATTTCAGGAAAAATATTAAATTTCGCATCTCTAAAAAAAATTATATCAAATGGAAAAGAAATAAAAATAAATTTTACAAATAAAATTTGTTGAAAGAAAACTGAAATTAAAATCATAAAAGGAAAACCCAGCCTAAAAAACTAGAGAATTTTAGAAAGGAAACAAAAAGCCACTCGGATGAAGCGAGCAATGAATGACGACTTGTCCCCTAAGGATAGGCCCAAGAAGAGAACTAACTTAGGATGCCCGGTGTGGCACATATGGTCGGGGAGGCACACTCGACTGGACACATTTCGAGAAACCCATTTGACTGGATACATTCCGCGAAGCCCACTCAGATAGGCTTTGATGTGTCATTAGTACAAACTTTAACTAGGAGGTATGACACACTATTAATATGTTGTTACCACAACCCGACAGATGACAATTGTAAACCCTAGCCTTGTCTACCCCATATATAAGGCAAGGCTAGGGCATTCACTTGCGGACCTAGAAAATAGAGACACTCACCTTTGTACAATCCTTTACATGTACTTTCCCAACATGAGGCCAGGTAAACATCCACCAACAATAGTGTATTATCTCTTTTTCAGGAAAATTAAATTTCCGGAGACCACAAAATTCAAACAAAAAATGTCGTGAAGTTTCAAGAATAGACGAAGAGGGAGTCACCTATGCCTATCTGGGCGGCTGGGGTCCCACCCGTCCAATTGGCGTGGCCTGGGGTGCACATGGCCTCCAGGCACCACCTCTCGACACACCTTCCTTTGTATTAACCCTAAAATACCTTCATATTTATCGAGGATTCCTTCGGCACCACCACTTCTTTGTTCCGAGGAGATACAATCTGGGAGCCTGTTCTGATACTTTCTCGGAGGGGAAATCCTTCAACAAAGATCATCTTC
>NW_025279793.1:0-1228 GCF_018294505.1 Triticum aestivum
AAGTTCATGTTGACATTAGCGTTGGCCATTGATCTACAAGACATATTTGCAAAGGTTTTAGACTAAGTTCATGATAATAAAGTTCTAATCAAATTATGAACTCCCACTTAGATTAGACATCCCTTTAGTCATCTAAGTGTTACACGATCCGAGTCGACTAGCCCGTGTCCGATCATCACGTGAGACGGACTAGTCATCGTCGGTGAACATTTTCATGTTGATCGTATCTTCCATACGACTCGTGTTCGACCTTTCGGTCTCCGTGTTCCGAGGCCATGTCTGCACATGCTAGGCTCGTCAAGTTAACCCTAAGTGTTTTCGCTGTGTAAAACTGTCTTACACCCGTTGTATGTGAACGTAAGAATCCATCACACCCGATCATCACGTGGTGCTTAGAAACGACGAACTGTAGCAACGGTGCACAGTTAGGGGAGAACACTTCTTGAAATTTTATAAGGGAACATCTTATTTACTACCGTCGTCCTAAGTAAACAAGATGCATAATACATAATAAACATCACATGCAATTATATAGTTGTGACATGATATGGCCAATATCATATAGCTCCATTGATCTTCATCTTCGGGGCTCCATGATCATCTTATCACCGGCTTGACACCATGATCTCCATCATCATGATCTCCATCATCGTGTCTTCATGAAGTTGTCACGCCAACGAGTACTTCTATGACTAACGTTTAGCAATAAAGTAAAGTAGTTTACATGGCGTTATTCAATGACACGCAGGTCATACAAAAAAATAATGACAACTCCTATGGCTCCTGCCGGTTGTCATACTCATCGACATGCAAGTCGTGAATCCTATTACAAAGAACATGATCTCATACATCACAATTCATCATTCATCACAACTTCTGGCCATATCACATCACATGATCAATTGCTGCAAAAACAAGTTAGACATCCTCTAATTGTTGTTGCATCTTTTACGTGGCTGCAATTGGGTTCTAGCAAGAACGTTTTCTTACCTACGAATCACCACAACGTGATTTTGTCAACTTCTATTTACCCTTCATAAGGGCCCTGTTCATCGATTCCGCTCCAACTAAGGTGGGAGAGACAGACACCCGCCAGCCACCTTATGCAACTTGTGCATGTCAGTCGGTGGAACCGGTCTCACGTAAGTGTACGTGTAAGGTTGGTCCGGGCCGCTTCATCCCACAATACCGTTGAGCAAGAAAAGACTAGTAGAGGCAAGTAAGATGA
>NW_025279794.1:0-1228 GCF_018294505.1 Triticum aestivum
GGGCCAGAATCGGCCAAAACTGCGAGTGTTGATAACCGACACGTAAGCGCACCTTGGGGTTCAACAACTATGCAAATCGCTTCGGTACCCCAAAACGGTTAGTAATAGTACACGAAACGGGTTAGGATTGGCCGAAACTGTGAGTGTTGACAACGGACATGCAAACGCACCCTGGGATTGTCAATTGTGAAAATCGGTCCGGGACCCCAAAAAGGTGATTAATAGTCCACAAAACGGACAAGAATTGGCCAAAATTGTGGGTGGTTATGACCGACACATAAACGCAACCCGTGGTTTGTCAATCGTCGAAATCACTTCGGGACCCGAAAACTAAGTAATAGTCCAAGAAACAGGCCTGAATCGGCCCAAACCGCGAGTTTCGACGACCAACACGTAAGGACACATTGGGGTTCAACAACCATGGAAATCGCTTTGGGACCCCAAAACGGTGAGTAAAAGTCCCTGAAACGGGCTAGAATCGGCCAAAACTGCGAGTGTTGATGACCGACACGTAAGCGCACATTGGGGTTCAACAACTATGCAAATCGCTTTGGGCCCCCAAAATGGTAAGTAATAGTCCACAAAACGTGTCAGAATTGGCAAAACTGTGAGTGTTGACGACAGACGCATAAACGCACCTCGAGGATTGTCAATCATGGTAATCGCTCGGACCCCAAAACGGGGAGTAATAGTCCACGAAAGGGACCAGAATTGGCAAAAATTATGAGTGTTGATGGCTGACACGTAAACGCACCTCGGAGTTCACAAATCGTGGGAATCACTCCGAGACCCCAAAACAGTGAGTAATAGTCCACGAAACGGTCAGAATTCACCAAAACTGTGAGTATTAACGCCCCAGATGCAAACACACTATGGGGATCGTCAATCGTGAAAATCGCTCCGAGACCCCAAAACGGGCCAGAATCGTGAGTAATAGTCGACGAAACGGACCAGAATTAGGCAAAATTGTGAGTGTTGATGACCGACACATAAGCACACCTTGGGGTTCAACAACCATGAAAATCTCTTTGCGACCCCAAAATGGTGAGTAATAGTACACGAAAAGGGTCAGACTCGACAAAAACCATGAGTATTGATGACCGACACGTAAACGCACCCCGGGATTCAACAATAGTCCATGAAACGGGCCAGAATCGACAAAAGCTGTGATTGTTGATGACCGACATGTAAGCGCACCTTGGGGTTCAACAACCATGGAATTCGCTTT
>NW_025279795.1:0-1228 GCF_018294505.1 Triticum aestivum
ACTTTCAACCTTTTCAGAGTTCATTTGAACTGCTTTTCAATTTTATGGTCTTATAGCTCAAAATAATTAGTAAATGCATGAAAAATAACAAATGAAGTCAGAAAGGATTGAAAAATGATGATGTGGCTTTGAATGGTGCATTTTGAACACACAAAAAGTCAGGAGTTCAAATAAGTTTTAAAAAATGAAATCCCTTTGTAACAGACGAGTTTCCGTATGAAATCCTGATACTTTGAAAGAGATTGTCCGTTTTGTACACGAAGTGCATCCATTTTATGCCGGGACCCTCTCAACTTTGTTGCACATGCTATGTGGATGAAATGATGATACCATGCCAACTTTCAACCTTTTCAGAGTTCATTTGAAATGCTTTTCAATTTTAGGGTCTTATAGCTCAAAATAATTAGTAAACGCAGGAAAAATAACAAATGAAGTCAGAAAGGATTGAAAAATGATGATGTGGCTTTGAATGGTGCATTTTGGACACACAAAAAGTCAGGAGTACAAATAAGTTTTAAATAATGAAATCCCTTTCTAAGAGACGAGTTTCCGTATGAAATCCTGATACTTTGAAAGAGATTGTCCGTTTTGTACACGAAGTGCATCCAGTTTTTGACGTAACCCTCTCAACTTTCTTGCACATGCTATGTGGATGAAATGATGATACCATGCCAACTTTCAACCTTTTCAGAGTTCATTTGAAATGCTTTTAAATATTGTGGTCTTATAGCTCAAAATAATTAGTAAATGCATGAAAAATAACATATGAAGTCAGAAAGGATTGAAAAATGATGATGTGGCTTTGAATGGTGCATTTTGAACACACAAAAAGTCAGGAGTTCAAATAAATTTTAAAAAATGAAATCCCTTTGTAACAGACGAGTTTCCGTATGAAATCCTGATACTTAGAAAGAGATTGTCCGTTTTGTACACGAAGTGCATCCATTTTTTGCCGGGACCCTCTCAACTTTCTTGCACATGCTATGTGGATGAAATGATGATACCATGCCAACTTTCAACCTTTTCAGAGTTCATTTGAAATGCTTTTCAATTTTAGGGTCTTATAGCTCAAAATAATTAGTAAATGCATGAAAAATAACAAATGAAGTCAGAAAGGATTGAAAAATGATGATGTGGCTTTGAATGGTGCATTTTGAACACACAAAAAGTCAGGAGTTCAAATAAGTTTAAAAAAATGAAATCCCTTTGTCACAGACGAGTTTCCGTA
>NW_025279796.1:0-1228 GCF_018294505.1 Triticum aestivum
ATATTTGTTGTGCATGCAAAATTTCATCACGAAATGACATTGGAGCAAGACATGGTAAACAAAAACAAAATCGATGTTGTGAAGATGTTTCTATTCTTGGGTGCGGATGCCCACCTTATCCTCCTGCTACGGAGATCACATCGTTCATTTGTGCCTGCTTATGCTTCTGCCTGCGTGAAACTGACATTGCAGTGGAGGATATGTTCTTGCAGAAAAACGGTTGTTGCGGGGAACGGTGTAATTTCATTGTGATAAACCATCCAAAGCTCTATGATTACGAGTTACGACCGCTCGCCGAATGATATTGCTCCGGGTAGTGCCACTTTTGGCCAAGCATGGCCTTTTTACGCCAAAAGCAGGGTCCAAATGGTCATAACGCAACAGGTGTAGCCTGCGCAAATATCTTCCTGACGAATTTAGAGTTTTTATGCCCGGGCTCAAATGATTCTGGTGTGAACAGTAAAATAAATAACATAGAAAAACATTTTAGAAAATTCTGAATTTTGTTTGTGACATATTTAAAAAAATATTTGTTGTGCATGCAAAATTTCATCACGAAATGACATTGGAGCAAGACATGGTAAACAAAAACAAAATCGATGTTGTGAAGATGTTTCTATTCTTGGGTGCGGATGCCCACCTTATCCTCCTGCTACGGAGATCACATCGTTCATTTGTGCCTGCTTATGCTTCTACCTGCGTGAAACTGACATTGCAGTGGAGGATATGTTCTTGCAGAAAAACGGTTGTTGCGGGGTATGGTGTAATTTCATTGTGATAAACCATCCAAAGCTCTATGATTACGAGTTACGACCGCTCGCCGAATGATATTGCTCCGGGTAGTGCCACTTTTGGCCAAGCATGGCCTTTTTACGCCAAAAGCAGGGTCCAGCTGGTCATAACGCAACAGGTGTAGCCTGCGCAAATATCTTCCTGACGAATTTAGAGTTTTTATGCCCGGGCTCAAATGATTCTGGTGTGAACAGTAAAATAAATAACATAGAAAAACATTTTAGAAAATTCTGAATTTTGTTTGTGACATATTTAAAAAAATATTTGTTGTGCATGCAAAATTTCATCACGAAATGACATTGGAGCAAGACATGGTAAACAAAAACAAAATCGATGCTGTGAAGATGTTTCTATTCTTGGGTGCGGATGCCCACCTTATCCTCCTGCTACGGAGATCACATCGTTCATTTGTGCCTGCTTATGCTTCTGCCTGCGT
>NW_025279797.1:0-599 GCF_018294505.1 Triticum aestivum
ATGAAATCCTGATACGTTGAAAGAGATTGTCCGTTTTGTACACGAAGTGCATCCAGTTTTTGCCGTAACCCTCTCAACTTTCTTGCACATGCTATGTGGATGAAAATACCGTGCCAACTTTCAACCTTTTCAGAGTTCATTTGAAATGCTTTTCAATTTTAGGGTCTTATAGCTCAAAATAATTAGTAAATGCATGAAAAATAACAAATGAAGTCAGAAAGGATTGAAAAATGATTATGTGGCTTTGAATGGTGCATTTTGAACACACAAAAAGTCAGGAGTTCAAATAAGTTTTAAAAAATGAAATCCCTTTGTAACAGACGAGTTTCCGGATGAAATCCTGATACTTTGAAAGAGATTGTCCGTTTTGTACACGAAGTGCATCCAGTTTTTAGCATAACCCTCTCGACTTTCTTGCACATGCTATGTGGATGAAATGATGATACATTGCCAACTTACAACCTTTTCAGAGTTCATTTGAAATGCTTTTCAATTTTAGGGTCTTATAGCTCAAAATAATGAGTAAATGCATGAAAAATAACAAATGAAGTCAGAAAGGATTGAGAAATGATGACGTGGCTTTGAATGGTGCATTTTGA
>NW_025279797.1:682-1228 GCF_018294505.1 Triticum aestivum
CCAACTTACAACCTTTTCAGAGTTCATTTGAAATGCTTTTCAATTTTAGGGTCTTATAGCTCAAAATAATGAGTAAATGCATGAAAAATAACAAATGAAGTCAGAAAGGATTGAGAAATCATGACGTGGCTTTAAATGGTGCATTTTGAACACACAAAAAGTTAGGAGTTCAAATAAGTTTGAAAAAATGAAATACCTTTGTAACAGACGAGTTTCCGGATGAAATCCTGATACTTTGAAAGAGATTATCCGTTTTGTACACGAAGTGCATCCATTTTTTTGCCGTAACCCTCTCAACTTTCTTGCACATGCTATGTGGATGAAATGATGATACCATGCAAACTTTCAACCTTTTCAGAGTTCATTTGAAATGCTTTTCAATTTTAGGGTCTTATAGCTCAAAATAATTAGTAAATGCATGAAAAATAACAAATGAAGTCAGAAAGGATTGAAAAATGATGATGTGGCTTTGAATGGTGCATTTTGAACACACAAAAAGTCAGGAGTTCAAATAAATTTAAAAAAATGAAATCCCTTTGTAACAGA
>NW_025279798.1:0-1228 GCF_018294505.1 Triticum aestivum
CTCCCAGGAGGAGTCCTAGTTGGACTAGGAGAGGGGGGCGCAGCCCCCTTTCCCTCTCCCTCTCCCTCTCTTTCCTTCCCCCCTTCTTTTCCTAGTAGGACTAGGAAAGGGGAGTCCTACTCCTACTAGGAGGAGGACTCCCCCCCTCTCCTTGGCGCGCCCATAGGCAGCCGGCCTCCCCCTTGCTCCTTTATATACGGGGGCAGGGGGGCACCTCTAGACACACTTGATATACGATATTTTAGCCGTGTGCGGTGCCCCCCTCCACCAGATTACACCTCGATAATACCGTCGCGGAGCTTAGGCGAAGCCCTGCGTCGGTGGAACATCATCATCGTCACCACGCCGTCGTGCTGACGAAACTCTCCCTCAACACTCGGCTGGATCGGAGTTCGAGGGACGTCATCGAGCTGAACGTGTGTAGAACTTGGAGGTGCCATACGTTCGGTACTTGATCGGTCAGATCGTGAAGACGCACGACTACATCAACCGCGTTGTGATAACGCTTCCGCTGTCAGTCTACGAGGGTACGTGGACAACACTCTCCCCTCTCGTTTGCTATGCATCACCATGATCTTGCGTGTGCGTAGGGAAATTTTTGAAATTACTACGTTCCCCAACAGTGGCATCCGAGCCAGGTTTTATGCGTTGATGCTATGCACGAGTAGAACACAAGTGAGTTGTGGGCGATATAAGTCATACTGCTTACCAGCATGTCATACTTTGGTTCAGCGGTATTGTGAGATGAAGCGGCCCGGACCGAGATTACGCGTACGCTTACGCGAGACTGGTTTCACCGTTCGGAGCACTCGTTGCTTAAAGGTGACTGGCGGGTGTCTGTCTCTCTCACTTTAGTTGAACCGAGTGTGGCTACGCCCGGTCCTTGCGAAGGTTAAAACAGCACCAACTTGACAAACTATCGTTGTGGTTTTGATGCGTAGGTAAGAACGGTTCTTGCTAAGCCCGTAGCAGCCACGTAAAATATGCAACAACAAAGTAGAGGTCGTCTAACTTGTTTTTGCAGGGCATGTTGTGATGTGATATGGTCAAGACATGATGTGATATAATGTGTTGTATGAGATGATCATGTTTTGTAACCGAGTTATCGGCAACTGGCAGGAGCCATATGGTTGTCGCTTTATTGTATGAGATGCAATCGCCATGTAATAGTTTTACTTTATCACTAAGCGGTAGCGATAGTCGTAAAAGCAATAAGTTGGCGAGACGA
>NW_025279799.1:0-1228 GCF_018294505.1 Triticum aestivum
CTCTTCTGTGACAACACTGGAGCTATTGCCCTTGCGAAGGAGCCCAGGTTTCACAGGAAGACCAGGCATATCAAGCGTCGCTTCAACTCCATTCGTGAAAGTGTTCAAAATGGAGACATAGATATTTGTAAAGTACACACGGACCTGAATGTAGCAGATCCGTTGACTAAACCTCTCCCTAGGGCAAAACATGATCAACACCAGGACGCAATGGGTGTTCGATTCATCACAATGTAACTAGATTATTGACTCTAGTGCAAGTGGGAGACTGTTGGAAATATGCCCTAGAGGCAATAATAAATGGTTATTATTATATTTCTTTGTTCATGGTAATTGTCTATTATTCATGCTATAATTTTATTGTCCGGAAATCGTAATACATGTGTGAATACATAGACCACAACCTGTCCCTAGTAAGCCTCTAGTTGACTAGCTCGTTGATCAACAAATAGTCATGGTTTCCTGACTATGGACATTGGATGTCATTGATAACGGGATCACATCATTAGGAGAATGATGTGATGGACAAGACCCAATCTTAAGCATAGCATAAAAGATCGTGTAGTTTCGTTTGCTAGAGCTTTTCCAATGTCAAGTATCTTTTCCTTAGACCATGAGATCGTGCAACTCCCGGATACCGTAGGAGTGCTTTGGGTGTGCCAAACGTCACAACGTAACTGGGTGACTATAAAGGTGCATTACGGGTATCTCCGAAAGTGTCTGTTGGGTTGGCACGGATCGAGACTGGGATTTGTCACTCCGTGTGACGGAGAGGTATCTCTGGACCCACTCGGTAATGCATCATCATAATGAGCTCAATGTGACTAAGGCGTTAGTCACGGGATCATGCATTGTGGTACGAGTAAAGAGACTTGCCGGTAACGAGATTGAACAAGGTATTGGGATACCGACGATCGAATCTCGGGCAAGTAACATACCGATTGACAAAGGGAATTGCATACGGATTGATTGAATCCTCGACACCGTGGTTCATCCGATGAGATCATCGTGGAACATGTGGGAGCCAACATGGGTATCCAGATCCCGCTGTTGGTTATTGACCGGAGAGGCGTCTCGGTCATGTCTGCATGTCTCCCGAACCCGTAGGGTCTACACACTTAAGGTCCGGTGACGCTAGGGTTGTAGAGATATATGTATGCGGAAACCCGAAAGTTGTTCGGAGTCCCGGATGAGATCCCGGACGTCACGAGAGGTTCCGGAATGGTCC
>NW_025279800.1:0-1227 GCF_018294505.1 Triticum aestivum
ATGTATAACAAATTCTTTGGGCCATAAATAATGTTGCCATGTTTCTAAAGTCCGAACAAGAGCATATAATTCTTTATCATAAGTAGAATAATTCAGACTAGGCCCACTCAATTTTTCAGAAAAGTATGCAACAGGTTTGCCATCTTGTAATAACACACCTCCTAATCCAATTCCACTAGCATCACATTCAAGCTCAAAAGTCTTATTAAAATCAGGAAGTTGGAGTAAAGGAGCATGTGTCAACTTATCTTTCAATACCGTGAAGGCTTCTTCCTGTGCGGTACCCCAAACAAAAGGCACATCCTTCTTTGTAAGCTCGTTGAGAGGTGCAGCAATGGTGCTGAAATCTCTCACAAAACGCCTATAGAATCCAGCGAGGCCAAGAAAACTCCTCACTTGTGTGACTGTTTTGGGCTGCGGCCAACTCTCAATAGCTTCAATCTTGGCTTTGTCAACTTCAATTCCCTGTGGAGTAACAACATAGCCAAGGAAAGATACTCGGTCGGTGCCAAAGGTGCACTTCCCAAGGTTACCAAACAAACGTGCATCACGTAGAGCAATAAAAACAGCACGTAAATGTTCCAAATGTTCTTCCAAAGATCTGCTATAAATCAGTATGTCATCAAAGTAAACTACCACAAATCGTCCAATGAAAGCACGTAAAACTTCGTTCATTAATCTCATGAAAGTACTAGGTGCATTAGTTAACCCAAAAGGCATGACTAGCCACTCATATAATCCAAACTTAGTTTTAAATGCTGTTTTCCATTCATCTCCCAATTTCATACGAATTTGATGGTAGCCACTACGCAAATCAACTTTGGAGAATATTGTAGAGCCACTCAATTCATCAAGCATATCATCTAGCCTAGGAATAGGATGACGATAACAAATAGTAATATTATTAATGCCTCTACAATCAACACACATACGTGATGTACCATCCTTTTTCGGCACTAGAATAATAGGAACAGCACAAGGACTAAGGGATTCGCGTATATAACCTTTGTCGAGAAGCTCTTGTACTTGACGCATAATCTCCTTCGTCTCCTCTGGATTGGTACGGTATGGTGCACGGTTTGGTAGTGAAGCACCGGGAATTAAGTCAATCTGATGCTCAATCCCTCGAATAGGCGGTAATCCCGGTGGCACGTCTTGTGGAAAAACGTCAGCGAACTCCTGCAAAATGTTAGTGACAGCAGGAGGCAAAGAGGAAGGCACGTCCTC
>NW_025279801.1:0-1227 GCF_018294505.1 Triticum aestivum
AGAGTTCATTTGTAGAGCTTTCCATTTTCAGGGTCATATAGCTCAAAAAATCAGTAAATGCATGAAAAATAACAAATGAAGTCAGAAAGGTTTGAGAATTGATGATGCGGCTTTGAATGGTGCATTTTGAACACACAAAAAGTCTCGAGTTCAAGTAATTTCAAAAAATTGAAATCCCTTTGTAACAAACGAGTTTCCGTATGAAACCCTGATACTTCGAAAGAGATTGCCCGTTTTGTAGACGAAGTGCATCCAGTTTTTGTCGTAGCCCTCTCAACTTTTCAGCACATTCTATGTGGCTGAAATGATGATACCATGCCAACTTTCAACCTTTTCAGAGTGCAATTGTAGTGCTTTTCATTTCCAGGGTCATATAGCTACAAAAATAAGTAAATGTATGAAAAGTAACAAATGAACACATAAAGGGTTTAAAATTGATGATGTGGCTTTGAATGGTGCATTCTGAATACACACAAAGTCTGGAGTTCAAATAAGTAAAATTAAACAAATCCCTATGTAACAAACGAGTTTCCGTATAAAACCGGGATACTTCGAAAGAGATTGTCCGTTTTTTACATGAAGTGCATCCATTTTTTGCCGTAACCCTCTCAACTTTTTAGCACATTCTATGTGGGTGAAATGATGATACCGGGCCATCTTTCAACCTTTTCAGAGTTCATTTGTAGTGCTTTTCATTTTCAGTGTCATATAGCTCAAAAAATTGAGATCCTTTGTAACACACGAGTTTTCGTATGAAAGCCTGATACTTCGAAAGAGATTGTTCGTTTTGTACACGAAGTGCATCCATGTTTTGCCGTAACCCTCTCAACTTTTTAGCACATTCTATGTGGGTGAAATGATGATACCCTGCAAACTTTCAACCTTTTTAGAGTTCATTTGTAGAGCTTTTCATTTTCAGGGTCATATAGCTCAAAAAATCAGTAAATGCATGAAAAATAACAAATGAAGTCAGAAAGGTTTGAGAATTGATGATGTGGCTTTGAATGGTGCATTTTGAACACACAAAAAGTCTCGAGTTCAAGTAATTTCAAAAAATTGAAATCCCTTTGTAACACACGAGTTTCCGTATGAAAGCCTGATACTTCGAAAGAGATTGTTCGTTTTGTACACGAAGTGCATCCATGTTTTGCCGTAACCCTCTCAACTTTTTAGCACATTCTATGTGGGTGAAATGATGATACCAAGCCAACTTTCAACCTTTTGAGA
>NW_025279802.1:0-1227 GCF_018294505.1 Triticum aestivum
CACTACAAATGAACTTTGAAAAGGTTGAAAGTTGGCAGGGTATCATCATTTCACCCACATAGCATGTGCTAAAAAGTTGAGAGGGTTACGGCAAAAACTGGATGCACTTCGTGTACAAAACGGACAATCTGTTTCGAAGTATCAGGTTTTCATACGAAAACACGTATATTACAAAGGGATTTCATTTTTTCAACTCCATACTTTCTGTGTCTTCAAAATGCACCATTCAAAGCCACATCATCATTTTTCAACCCTTTGTCACTTCATTTGTTATTTTTCATGGATTTACTTATTTTTTTGCACTATATGACCCTGAAAATGAAAAGCACTACAAATGAACTCGGAAAAAGTTGAAAGTTGGCATGGTATCATCATTTCACCCACATAGAATGTGCTAAAAAGTTGAGAGGGTTACGGCAAAAACTGGATGCACTTCGTGTACAAAATGGACAATCTCTTTCGAAGTACTCCCTCCTTTCCGGTTTATAGGGCTTATCTCAAAATCTTAGTTTTTCCATTTTATAAGGCTCAATTTGGTTGTTCACCATCACAAGTTCAGATTCCAAGGTGCATTAAATAATTGCATGTAGTATTAAGAGAAAATTGACGAATGCTTGTACATTATGCATGCATGCGTTGCAATTAATAGATTGGTAAAGATAAATTTTTGAGGGAAACAAGGCCATTAATTGGGTGCTTCTGCAAATTACAAAAAGTATTCCACCACTCACCATATACCTTGGTTGGTGAGATTTTTTAATTGAGCCCTATAATCCGGAAAGGAGGGAGTATTAGGGTTTCATACGAAAACTCGTCTGTTACAAAGGGATTTCATTTTTTTGAAGTTATTTGAACTCCAGACTTTTTGTGTGTTCAAAATGCACCATTCAAAGCCACATCATCAATTTTCAACCCCTTCTGACTTCATTTGTTATTTTTCATGCATTTACCGTTTTCTGAGCTATATGACCCTGAAAGTGAAAAGCACTACAAATGAACTCTGAAAAGGTTCAAAGTTGGCATGGTATCATCATTTCACCCACATAGAATGTGCTAAAAAGCTGAGAGGGTTACGGCAAAAACTGGATGCACTTCGTGTACAAAACGGACAATCTCTTTTGAAGTATCATTGTTTTATACGAAAACTCGTCTGTTACATAGGGATTTCATTTTTTTAACTTATTTGAACTCCAGACTTTTTATGTGTTCAAAATGCACTATTCAAGG
>NW_025279803.1:0-1227 GCF_018294505.1 Triticum aestivum
CCGGCCGGATCTCCTCATGGATGGAACCCGAATAGGCGATAAACCTGGACTAGAGACTTGAGTGTTTAGGTAGGTCGTGGTCTACACCCACGTCGGCTTTCGCTTGAAGTCTGCCGAGCACATGTCGTGTGCAGACGCTAAGTGGTGGAAACATGTATGAAGAAGTACACCCCTGCAGGGTTAACATCATCTATTCGAATAGCCGTGTCCGCGGAAAAGGACTTCTGGGTTGCTTATATCAGTTCATAGACAAGTGAAAGTGGATACTCTAAAATACGCAAGATAAGCGTGAGTGCTATGGAAGGCGTTCTCGTAGGGAGACGGGAGCGGATCCATAGTGGTGTATTGATATGGTGAATATGTGGACTCGTGTGCGCCACCTCAAAAAAAGTTACTTGCAGTCGTAGTTCAGGATAGCCACCGAGTCAAAGCTGGCTTGCTGCAGTTAAACCCCACCACCCCTTTGTGAAAATGATGCATATGTAGTTAGTTCTGATGTAAGTCTTGCTGGGTACATTTGTACTCACGTTTGCCTATTTTATGTTTTTGCAGAGAGACTTCAGTCTCACTAGTAGTTCCACGTGGACTTCGACGTTTAGCTTGATACCTCAGCTACGATCTTGTGCCCTCGGCAGGATCTGATCGATAGTCAGGCTTCTCAGCCTTTTTCATTTATAGATGTCTGTACTCAGACATGATAGCTTCCACTTGTGCTTTGACTTGTATGCTTTGATTGTTGGGTCATGAGACCCATGATTGTAATATCGCGCTCCTCGGAGCCTACCGAATAAATTACTTGAGTCGTAGAGTCATGTTGTGATGCCATGTTGTATTTGCACATATCGAGCATATTGTGTGTATGTTATTGAAATGCTTGGTATGTGTGGGATCTGACCATCTAGTTGTTTATCTTTAGTAGCCTCTCTTACGGGGAAATGTCTCCTAGTGTTTCCACCGAGCCATGGTAGCTTGCTACTGCTCCGGAACACTTAGGCTGGCCGGCATGTGTCCTTCTTTGTTCCTGTGTCTGTCCCTTCGGGGAAATGTCACGCTTTGAGTACCGGAGTCCTGTTAGCCCGCTACAGCCCGGTTTACCGGAGTCCTGCTAGCCCAGTGCTACAGCCCGGACCCACTTGCTGATGACCGACACGTTCGAAGCTGGGTCATGGATGCCTGTCCCTGTAAGTCTGTGCCACTTTGGGTTTACGACTAGTCATGTCAGCCCGG
>NW_025279804.1:0-1227 GCF_018294505.1 Triticum aestivum
GACTGAAAATAGCAAATGATGTTAGAAAGTGTTGAAAATTTATGACATCCCTTTGAATGGTGCATAGGAACGGAAAAAAGTCTGGAGTTCAAATAAGTTAAAAAAATGAAGTGCTCGTGTAACAAATGAGTTGTCGTCCGAAACCCTGATACTCCGAAAGAGATTGCCCAGTTTGTACATGAAGTGCGTCCAGTTTCTGCCATAACCCTCTCTACTCTTTTTCGCATGCCATGTGGGTGAAATGATGATACCATGCCAAGTTTCAACCTTTTCAGAGTTCATTTTGTAGTGATTTTCAATTTCACGGTCATTTAGCTCTCCAAACAAATAGGTAAATGACTGAAAAATATCAAATGATGTCAGAACATGTTGAAAATTGATGACCTCGCTTTGAAGGGTGCATACAGAACACAAAAAAGTCTGGATTTCAAATAAGTTTAAAAAAATGAAGTTCCCGTGTAACGGATGAGTTCTTGTCCGAAACCCTGATACTCCAAAAGAGATTTTCCAGTTTGTACACGAAGTGCGTCCAGTTTTTTCCGTAACCCTCTCTATTATTTTGCACATGCTATGTGGGAGAATGATGATACCATGCCATTTTCAGAGTTCATTTTGTAGTGATTTTCAATTTCACGGTCATTTAGCTCTCTAAACAAATAGGTAAATGACTGAAAAATAGCAAATGATGTTAGAAAGTGTTGAAAATTGATGACATCTCTTTGAATGGTGCATAGAAACGCAAAAAAAATGTCTGGAGTTCAAATAAGTTTAAAAAATAGAAGTGCCCGTGTAACAGATGAGTTCTCGTCCGAAACCCTGATACTCCGAAAGAGATTGTCCAGTTTGTACAAGAAGTGTGTCTAGTTTTTGCCGTAACCATCTACTCTTTTGCACATGCCATGTGGGTGAAATGATGATACCATGCCAAGTTTCAACCTTTTCAGAGTTCATTTTGTAGTGATTTTCAATTTCACGGTCATTTAGCTCTCTTCAGAAATCGGTAAATGACTGAAAATAACAAATGATGTTAGAAAGTGTTGAAAATTTATGACGTCGCTTTGAATGGTGCATAGGAATGCAAAAAAGTCTGGAGTTCAAATAAGTTAAAAAAATGAAGTGCCCGTGTAACAAATGAGTTGTCGTCCGAAACCCTGATACTCCGAAAGAGATTGCCCAGTTTGTACACGAAGTGTGTCCAGTTTCTGCCATAACCCTCTCTACTCTTTT
>NW_025279805.1:0-1227 GCF_018294505.1 Triticum aestivum
CTGTAAATGCTCAAAAAGGATTTTGAGACATTTGACAAAGGATTTCGTACACACTCAACATCACCATATCAAAGTTCTGAAACCATTCTGGCAACATAATGTGGTAGTAGAACTGAACTAGGCTTGTAACCATCAAACTTATAAGGTACTACTGATTAGTAACACGTGATCCTGATAGAGAGAATAGATCCTAATTCCTTATCCCCCGGTGGAAGAATGGACTGACTCAGATCAGAATGTCACAAGATAGAGGAGTAAAAAGAGCCTTACGTTCCAACCCACAAACAATTCCCCTACATATAACTAAAGAATTTCTAGACTCAACATCGACCAGTTTGGCTTGAAGAACCTACAGGCAGTCCGGCTCTGATGCCAACGCTGTCAGGACCCCGACTCGATGTCACATCGATCTAGCTGGTAACACCTCATATCACTTTGCGGCCTCACGCACGGTATCCCCACGGGTGTCGTCTTACCTTTTCCCGGGACCGTTTGCGCATTTTGGCTCACGTATATGATAGTGTCGCTAGCATCCATATGATAAGGAGCCCGGGCTGACATGACTAGTCGTAAACCCAAAGTGGCACAGACTTACAGGGACAGGCATCCATGACCCAGCTTCGAACGTGTCGGTCATCAGCAAGTGGGTCCGGGCTGTAGCACTGGGCTAGCAGGACTCCGATAAACCGGGCTGTAGCGGGCTAACAGGACTCCGGTACTCAAAGCGTGACATTTCTCCGAAGGGACAGACACAGGAACAAAGAAGGACACATGCCGGCCAGCCTAAGTGTTCCAGAGCAGTAGCAAGCTACCATGGCTCAGCGGTAACACTAGGAGACATTTCCCGGTAAGAGAGGCTACTAAAGATAAACAACTAGATAGTCAGATCCCACACATACCAAGCATTTCAATCATACACACAATATGCTCGATATGCGCAAATACAACGAAGCATCACAACATGACTCTACGACACAAGTACTTTATTTAAGGCTCAGGGAGCCATACATATCATACACAAAGGTACGGGTCTCACGACCCAACATACAAGTCATACAGTCATACAAACCAGCAGCGGAAGTAACTTGTCTGAGTACAGACAACTAGTAAAATAAAAGAGGCTTGGAAAGCCTAGCTATACTACGTGGTCCTTCACAAGCTCAGGGTCACCACCTGGGTCTTTAGCCTACTCGTTGATGTCAACGTCTACATAGAACCCATCAGAAG
>NW_025279806.1:0-1227 GCF_018294505.1 Triticum aestivum
GAGAGAGGGGTGTCATGCGCTTCTTTCATCACCTTCTCTGTCATAAGCTCGAACCGGGGTACGACAATGCGATCTCTGAAGTATAAGGTTCCATCTTCACCAAGTGAGAAATCTCTGGATTTCTCTAAGGCAAGATCCTTTTTCATCAGATCAACATGAGCATCTTTGGCTTGAGCAGACTTGATTGCTTTCAGAAGAGTTGGTTCCAAAACAAGGTTATTCAGAGAACCCTGTGGAACTAGTTGAAGGTTCAGCTTGCATAGCTCTTCATAAAGGCGGGGTTGAGCTTTGTAGACCTGGTGATTATTGCAATAAGACTTTCGGCTTAGGGCATCGGCCATTACATTAGCCTTGCCAGGTGTATAAGATATACCGCAGTTGTAGTCAGCAATAGCTTCCATCCATCGCTGCTAACGGAGGTTCAGATCTGGCTGAGTAAACAGGTACTTCAGACTCTGATGATCAGTGAAGATCTCACAACGATTACCGAGAAGGTATTGTCGCCATAGCTTCAATGCAAAGATAACCGCTGCAAGCTCAAGGTCATGAACCGGGTAGTTTTCTTCGTGAGGACGCACTTGACGGGAGGCATAGGCAATCACCCTGCGCTCTTGCATTAGAACACAGCCTAACCCTTGACGTGAAGCGTCACAATAGATGACAAAGTCCTTGCGAGAATCAGGGGGAGCAAGCACTGGGGCAGAAGTCAGTTTATCCTTGAGTGCCTGGAAACTTTCCTGACATTTGCCTGTCCAATCGAACTTAACGCTTTTGTGAAGCAGATTAGTCAGTGGCTTGGCGATCTTGGAGAAGTTCTCGACAAAGCGGCGACAATAGCTGGCCAGTCCGAGAAAGCTTCTGACTTGCTTGACAGTCTTTGGAGGGGTCCAGTCAAGAATAGCCTGAACGCGCTCTGGGTTGACGGCAATGCCATCCTTGGAGATAACATGACCAAGGTAGGTGACTTCGGGTAACCAGAATTCACATTTGGAATACTTGGCATAAAGTTGATGCTCTCGAAGCTTCTCCAGAACAAGACGAAGATGTTCAGCATGTTCTTCTTTATTCTTCGAATATACCAGTATATCATCCAGATAGACTACGACGAACTTGTCGAGGTAATCCATGAATATATAGTTCATCAGACGAGAGAATGTAGCTGGAGCATTGGTTAAACCGAATGACATGACGGTGTACTCGTAAGAACCATAACGAGTCACAAATGCG
>NW_025279807.1:0-1227 GCF_018294505.1 Triticum aestivum
CCTCAGCAACACGTAGATGCCTTCCGCCGTCCATTTGGTTGCCGGAATGGCAAAAAGCACTTTCGCCGCCGTCTCGGACCTCGCCGGCGTCATGTCGCCGGTGGGGTTTGACTTGTCCGACCTGGGGTTTGACCCCCCAGGGTCACTGACGCGTGGGCCCTGTCGGCCAGGTGGTTAGGTTAGCGCTAACTACTGTTAGTCAACCCCCCTGACACTGACAGTGGGCCCCAGCGCCACTAATCCCTAATTAGGATTAATTTAAACCTGTTTAACCCCCCCTGTCACTGACGTGTGGCCCCCACACATCAGGTTTGACTTCAGCCAGCCGCAGTTGACCACTGACGTCATGCTGACGTCAGGCTGACGCAGTAATTGAATTTCTGGATTTAAATTAAATCAGGAAATTCCAGAATATTATTTAAACTTCAAAAATTCATAACTTTTATTCTGTAACTCCAAATTGGACAAATTATATATGAAAAATGATCAGAAAAATCCAATCTATCCATCTGTACTATTTTCATGCATGATCAAACAAGTTAAATTAATGTTTTAAGCAGAATAAGGAAAAGCACTTAAAGAGGCCATATTTGAGTTTGAAATTTGAATCTTTGATTCAAATTTGTTCAAACCCTTCTGGTTTTAGTTGCATTAGCCCAACACACTCATATTGCCATGTTTCATGCATGCATCATATTGTTGCACATTGTTTGGTGATGCTTGTGTACCGATGTCCTTTGCGACAGGTTCTGTCTCCGAGGAGTACCGTGATTACCCTAACGAAGAATCTTATCCGAGCATCGAACCATCAGGCAAGCAACCAACCATTTGATCATATCGATACAATCCCATGTTCTCGCTCCTGCTCTCTTTTACTGCATTAAGACAACGCGATTCAAACTGCTGTGTGCTACGGTAGTTGAACCCATTTCCTCTGCATGACCTGTCATTGCCACAGTAACTAGATGAAACCCACTAGCATGTGTAGGAGTTGATTGAGCCATATGTATGTGTTGTTCCTACCTTGCTATGCCTGCTATGCTTAGAGTCGTGTCAGGTCTGGTTCATCTGGGTGATGGGCTGGAGTGAAATGTTATGTCGGTAAGGAGAGTGGTGTGGTGAACACGATTTGGTAAAGGTATCGATGAGAGGCCATGTAGGAGTACATGGTGGGTTGTTTCATTGAAGCCGACCTTAAGCACTGAGATCTGTATGTGTGATTTAAGA
>NW_025279808.1:0-1227 GCF_018294505.1 Triticum aestivum
GATGATACAAGCACATTGTTACAGAGTTTCAACGTACTTTTATTCCACGTACTTATGCATGCACATATACATGCAAGTCTGGTACAGTATTAATTCCAACAACACAACACGACACACTTTTACGATTACGATGTACTACCTACCTAGGGAACACTGTTGCATGCATGTATGCACGAGACTGAGATATAAGATGAACTGGAACGCAAACTTGCGAAGAGAAAATAGATGTGCACGGGTGATTGATCAGCGCGGGCAGGTGTAGGTGGATTCGCAGGGAATGCTGCACTGGTTGAGGAGGAGGACGACGTCGAGGCGGAGTCCGAGGACACCGCCGAGGACGTCGCAGAGGCATGCGGCCGCTTGCAGCTCGACCAACCCGTAGAGCAGCGGGCAGCACTCACTGGCAAACAAGCCGAGATTGAGATTCGGCAGGTGCAGCACGTTGACGCACACTTGCAGATTCGGGAACGGGCCATAGCTGGTTGACGGTGATTGTGGCGGCGGGGGGTACGCCGGTGGCGGTGGCGGTGGCGACGGCGGCGGTGACGGCGGAGGGTACAACGATGGTGGTGGCGGGGGCGCAGACATGGGCGGGCAGTTGTATCCGCAACCGTGAACGGTGGAGACCGTCAGTGCCATGGCAAGGAGGAGGAGGACGAGCTTGGACGATGGCGCCATTGCTAGAGCTTTGATCGAGGAACCTAGTCACATGTGTATGTGATTTTACTGCTGTATGTCCTCGGCTTGTTTTGGATGGTATTTATAGCCGGATTGTACATGATGCAAGAGGTTGTGTAGGCGTTGATGATCAGATCAGAAGCAGATCATGTACCCTTGTCGATCGATGCTCTGAACCTATGTACGTAGTTTACAACAAGCCACACGCGGTGCTTACCGTACAGGTGCCCTCATGGCACTAGCTGGAATTGGCTGATATTTTTGGGGAGCACGCCATGCCCATGTACCGCTTGCTCTCGTTATTGTGAACGTACACTATTGGCATGCATGTGCAGAGCTCAATTAGGTAGTAGCAGGCCCAGTCAACTATGAGCTTCTATATATAGCTGGGCATTGGCTCCTCTCCTCATATGTGGCACTAAATTGGTAGTTGCGTCCCTCAAGATCGGATGCTAACAATCCGGGACTACGATATTGTTTAATTTTAATTTGGATCTACCCTCATGCACACAAGTTGACTCATTAGGCCAGTGGTTCTCATAGTAGACC
>NW_025279809.1:0-1227 GCF_018294505.1 Triticum aestivum
ACATGAATTAAAAATCCAAGTTTCTCAATCTTTCCGGCCGAGCGACGACGCCACATGTTTGAATTTCATTCCCATTTCTTGCATGGGACCTAGGAATTAACCCAAGGACACACATGTGATTTTTCAACCAACTTTGGTGCACTCGAGCATGTGCTTGTAGTTCAATTTTGAATTATGCACATTAAATGCCTAGATATTCAATTAATGTATAAAAAAGTCCAAACGAACCCTGAATAATTCCAAAATTTAGCACGATACTTCTATTTGGTCTAATCTGCCTGTGTAAAAAAATTAAGGCGGGAGAAGGCAGTGTATGTATGTTGTTTCGCACACGGAGGTGAAACGTTCCCTCTTGGAACCACGAGCCTTCTTGAGAGAAGCTCCGGTTTGCAAGAAGCTTGTTCCAGTTCAGCCAAAAAAATTACCACAGTGACATGGCACCATGCCAAATTTCATGATTTTAAGGCGTCTTTTGGATTTACAAGAATTAAAAATCCAAGTTTCTCAATCTTTCCGGCCGAGCCACGATGCCACATGTTTGAATTTCATTCCCATTTCTTGCATGGGACCTAGATATTAACCCAAGGACACATATGTGATTTTTCAACCAACTTTGGTGCACTCGAGCATGTGCTTGTAGTTCAATTTTGAATTATGCACATTAAATGCCAGAAGTTCAATTAATGTATAGAAAAGTCCAAACGAACCCGAAATAATTCCAAAATTTAGCACGATACTTCTATTTGGTATAATCTGCCTGTGTGAAAAAATTAAGGCGGGAGAAGGCAGTGTATGTATGTTGTTTCGCACACGGAGGTGAAACGTTCCCTCTTGGAACCACGAGCCTTCTTGAGAGAAGCTCCGGTTTGCAAGAAGCTTGTTCCAATTAGCCGAAAAAATTACCACAGCATGTTGGTGCCATGTCATGGCACCATGCGAAGTTTCATGATTTTAAGGCGACTTTTGCATTTACATGAATTAAAAATCCAAGTTTCTCAATCTTTCCGGCCGAGCGACGACGCCACATGTTTGAATTTCATTCCCATTTCTTGCATGGGACCTAGAAATTAACCCAAGGACACACATGTGATTTTTCAACCAACTTTGGTGCACTCGAGCATGTGCTTGTAGTTCAATTTTGAATTATGCACATTAAATGCCCAGAAGTTCAATTAATGTATAGAAAAGTCCAAACGAACCCGGAATAATTCCAAAATTTAGCACGAT
>NW_025279810.1:0-1227 GCF_018294505.1 Triticum aestivum
GTTTTAATAACAAAGGAATTATGATTTCCAAATCAAGGGATCAGGAGCAAACGCTCCGATCAAGGACGGACAAGTTGGATAGACTTTAGGGGTACCATCGATGGCAATCTGATTGGCCGAGGACCAGCTCACGTTTTAAATGACATCTGAGCCGGAAGGATGAATTCTATGATCTGAGTGAGGATTGTGAGCATTCGCAACCTATTGAATCAACGGACTCAAAATGATATTGACAAAGGTTGCCAATAAGATTACTATACTTATGGGATTAACCATAATGCAAGCAAGCAAGAATTTCAGGAGCAATAGGTTGCTCAGGATTTTTGGAAGACCGAATGGTATTTTGAATTCTTTGGCGAAACACCTGAACAACTGGGAATGAGCGGATACCCGATAAGTGCGAGAATTATCCGTAGGGGTGTATATGTGGATAATGAACTGCAAGGCAGTAGGCACAAAGTATTCTCGGAAAAATAGAGAGAATTTCCGAGGTATCTTGTAATAACAAGAACAATTGGGAACGGAGTTATGGACGACAAGTGTATGTAGCTTTCCATAAGGACTTATCGGTGGTATGGAATTGCAACGGCGAAGGACACAAAAGTCTCGGGGAAACATCGGAGAGTATCTTCAAAATATTCTGGTGCAGCCAGCGATCATCTGGACTGAAGAGGCTCTCCGGGAGAAAGTAATTACGAGAACCTAATGTTAGAGTTTTAGTAAATTCATTTAACCCGAATAGAAGAGATGTCAGAGTCCCAGAGTATAGGTCAAGGAATAAAAGATCCTAATACCTCCCGATGGCGACGTGGGCCCATGGGCCACACAGCCATGTTAGTAAAAGTTTTTCAACGACTAGACTCGACTTCGGCCAAGGAGTTGGAAAGGGGATTCCTACAGGCAGTCGGCTCTGATACCAACTTGTGACGCCCCCGATTCAATCGTACACTAATCATGCACGCAAATGTGTACGATCAAGATCAGGGACTCACGGGAAGATATCACAACACAACTCTACAAATAAAATAAGTCATACAAGCATCATAATACAAGCCAGGGGCCTCGAGGGCTCGAATACAAGTGCTCGATCATAGACGAGTCAGCGGAAGCAACAATATCTGAGTACAGACATAAGTTAAACAAGTTGCCTTAAGAAGGCTAGCACAAACTGGGATACAGATCGAAAGAGGCGCAGGCCTCCTGCCTGGGATCCTCCTAAACTACTCC
>NW_025279811.1:0-1227 GCF_018294505.1 Triticum aestivum
AGGATATTGAAGTCCTTGCATAAGGCATGCTCTTAAGAAGAAACTTCTTCTCCTTGAACAAATCAATCAGTGGCTTGGTGTGCTCGGAACACATATGGAATGAAGGTTGCAAGTCTCCAAACCATAGAATACTTCGCACATATGCATGACTGACTTGGGATGATTCCAGAGGAAGCAAAACTAACTTCCTCAAATTCACGGCGGCAACTTTCACCAAATGCACGTGTATACGAGGAAGTCACTCCTTTCATCAAACAAATACTTCATGAGCTAGCATGAAGAAAATGCTTCAAAAGTTTCCAACACTAACTTGTTGTCCAACAAGACCATGGAGGAGATAAGGATGTTGTCAATGGGCTCAACAACAATTCATCTAGGTTTCCTTTTAAAAGGAATTCCATAGTTAAGTGAACACGGTGATAGCATTGGTCAGACCAAAGATGTAATGGTGTATGCTCAAGGGATCAACCACGAATAAGACAACATTACGAACACCGTTGGTTCTGACTTGATTTGACGATAGCCCACACTCAAATCAAAAGATTGATAAGACAATAGGTCCAGCAACTGATCACAGGGACCAATCGATGAAGATATCATCTTTCTTCAACACACACTACACAAGAATATCCTTTTGAAAAATGAACTAAGTTAGGCAAGCTTTTATCTTCCAACTCTCCAAGTTGTTGTCTAGCTCAACCAACTAGCTCCGGGATATCCAACACAGATTCTTGGAGAAAGGGTGGTTCACAAGAAACCAACTTGATCACGAGCTCAACATAACGGTCAGGTGACGACCTGGTGAAACTTCCGAGAAGACATTCAGAAAATCACGAACCACCGGTATGTTACTAAGCTCGAGAACAATCTTGCTTTTCAGGGCAAGACGATATGATCAATAGAGTAAGAATTTGAAATAATCCTAACTCATCGATCGAGGAGTGAACCAGGAGAATGGACTAGGTAGCACGATCAATCTTAGAATGATGATTCAATAACCAACACACTAAGAATGAAATTATTGTCCTTTAACTACCAAGCAACGAGGTTGCTGGGAGTATTGATTTCACACATCACAATTCATTTGTCGGTATTCCGGTTACGATAACACAGGAACCGAGGAATGAACAGTGATGGCAAGAAGTATCACTGTACCAAGAGTTCATAGGATGGTGTGCAATTCCTATAACAATCTCGATATAAAATATGTAATACTCCAAGGTAGAG
>NW_025279812.1:0-1227 GCF_018294505.1 Triticum aestivum
AGCACTATCCTTACTCCAACAGCGCTTGCCCGGGTCTCCCCGGATGTAATTGCATCAACAACTCCTTTATACAGGTCGGCACGGATCTTTGTCTGGTTCTTCCTGTACCATTTCAACCTACAACTCTCAATCTTGATGTACATGTCCACCCCCCATTGCTGGAGCAATCGTGCTCCACAGAGTATGGGATTGAATATCCCAGGTCGTGTCTGCAGCATGTAACAGTAGTAGTCTCTCACGGAGACGCATAACCTGCTATTCCCCTCTGCACATGGATGAGTAGCGCGGAAGTTAGAATTCATATGAGAACTACACAATACATCAAAACGACAGAATACGCATAAGGCTTACCTGCATCATCATCATCATCATCATCACGTCCACCTCTTGGTTGTTGCACAACCGGCCAAGGGACATTACGTTTAGGTAGTTTCGGGTGCCAACCGAGCTCCCCCCTTGGGTAGAAGAGTGGGTAAGAGAGCGGGTCATACAAGCCAGCCGTCACATGTATACTGTGCCTCTGGTTGTCGTTCCCACAAAGTGTAATCCTACGATCGAACCTCTTCGCTAGGTCAGTGCCCTCAACCCAAATTGCAGCGACCTCAGATGACAGAGGTCTATTATACTTCCGTTGGTCTAGTCTCTGGTCAGTGTTGAGGTCTATCCTGTAATCGTCGAGGTTGTCCCTGTGCGCACCCAAACTCCTAAACTGCTGAGAGTATGGGTTTTCCCTGAGTATGTGCACCAACTTTTTGACGACATCCTGGTCTAATTGCTCGGTGGCAGCCTTGCGATGGGTTAGGCCTGGGTCGTCGTCGTAGAAGTACAACTGTAGATGATCTGGACGGGATGTTGGCCCGAAGGAATGAACATTGTGGTAGATGGTGCCGTGCGCCCGGAACGTGTACACCCCAGACTTCATGTTTGTGTATGTTTCATCGAGGCTGACGCCGAGGGTTGTGAAGGAGAAGTGTCCGTTGAAAAACCGTATGTTCTCCCGAAAATGCCTAGCATCCGCATCAGTGCTAGACCAAAGCCTCATGAGCTCCGGGATGGGCTCCAGTTGCTTCAGCTCGATCTGCCCACTGCGACAGCAGAATCCTGGGGCCTCGCTCACAAACTTCTTGGCCTTGCAGTGGTCGCAGTTCGCGGCGTGCTTCAGGATGTGTGTGTTGGCTGGCAGGTTTGAGTACACATAGTCAAATGGATCATGGTCGACATAGTTTT
>NW_025279813.1:0-1227 GCF_018294505.1 Triticum aestivum
GGGCACGGGGAGGCCACCTGAGGGGCTCGGCGGCACCCTCGTGGCACCAGGAGCGCGAAGGGGGGCTGGGTTTGGGCGGAGGCGGGCCGAGACGGCGACGGCGACATGGACGGCGGCGAGAGGCTTCGGCCGTGGTGGGGAGCGGCGCTACGGCACGGGAACGGGAGGGAGAAGAGAGGGGAACGGCGGCGGAGCTCACCGCGATCACGCAGAGCAGCACAGCGGGGTCGGGGAGGACCTGGTGACGGCGAATCGACGTCGGCGGACGGCGGAGCCCGAGGAGGAAGACGGTGGCGATAGCGGCGATGGAGGCCGTCCGGAGGTGCGTGGCTTGACGAGGAGGTAGAGGGGGTTGTGGCGGAGCTCGGAAGCATGTCAGGGAGGCGAGGGGAGGCCGGTGGCCATGGCAACGGCGAGCGATGGCGACGGCTGCGCTCGGGTGCGCTCGGGGAAGAGAGAACCAGGGGAGGGGGGAAGGAATGGGAGAGTGAGAGGGCGGTCGGGGCTGCGTGGCGTCGTCCGGGGCGTTCCAGGCGACGAGGAGGAAGCAGGAGGTGGCCAGGGAAGCAGGAGGTGGAGGCGCGACGGTGCGCGCGCGTCGGCACGCGCCGTTCCCCTGTCGGGGAGGAAGACGACAGAGGAGGGGCCAGGTGGGCTGGGCCGCCTCCTGGCTGGGCCGGCCTGCTGCGGCTGGGCTGCACAGGGGAAGGGAGGCCCATGTAAGTTTCTCTCCCCTTTTATTTCAGTTTTCTATTTTTTTCTGACATTTGTTTGATTTAATAATATATTAAATCATTTAATTTTATTATGCCAACTTTTGCAGGAGCTGGATATATTATTCCAAAGCTCTTTTATAAATGGCATAATTTTTGGGCCATATTTCATATATATAGAAATATATTTCCAATGCAAATATTTATCGAATTAATCCAAATGGCCAAAATAAATGTCCATGAGCTCCTAAAAATATTGTTTTGATTTTTATCTCTGTCCAATATTTTCAGAGGGCAACATGAGCATTTTCTTGGACCCTTTTGGAGAAATTTTTATTTGGGCCATTTTCAAAAATGATTCTGAGGGTTCCACCAATCCTCATTTCAAATTTAAATGAAATTTAAATATGATGCACAAGTGGCTAGCTAGCCTAGGTCATACCAGACTAGGGATGTGACAACTCGCCCCCACTTGACAGAATCTCGTCCCGAGATTCAGGGGTCGACGGAAAGA
>NW_025279814.1:0-1227 GCF_018294505.1 Triticum aestivum
CCTCAGCAACACGTAGATGCCTTCCGCCGTCCATTTGGTTGCCGGAATGGCAAAAAGCACTTTCGCCGCCGTCTCGGACCTCGCCGGCGTCATGTCGCCGGTGGGGTTTGACTTGTCCGACCTGGGGTTTGACCCCCCAGGGTCACTGACGCGTGGGCCCTGTCGGCCAGGTGGTTAGGTTAGCGCTAACTACTGTTAGTCAACCCCCCTGACACTGACAGTGGGCCCCAGCGCCACTAATCCCTAATTAGGATTAATTTAAACCTGTTTAACCCCCCCTGTCACTGACGTGTGGCCCCCACACATCAGGTTTGACTTCAGCCAGCCGCAGTTGACCACTGACGTCATGCTGACGTCAGGCTGACGCAGTAATTGAATTTCTGGATTTAAATTAAATCAGGAAATTCCAGAATATTATTTAAACTTCAAAAATTCATAACTTTTATTCTGTAACTCCAAATTGGACAAATTATATATGAAAAATGATCAGAAAAATCCAATCTATCCATCTGTACTATTTTCATGCATGATCAAACAAGTTAAATTAATGTTTTAAGCAGAATAAGGAAAAGCACTTAAAGAGGCCATATTTGAGTTTGAAATTTGAATCTTTGATAAAAATTTGTTCAAACCCTTCTGGTTTTAGTTGCATTAGCCCAACACACTCATATTGCCATGTTTCATGCATGCATAATATTGTTGCACATTGTTTGGTGATGCTTGTGTACCGATGTCCTTTGCGACAGGTTCTGTCTCCGAGGAGTACCGTGATTACCCTAACGAAGAATCTTATCCGAGCATCGAACCATCAGGCAAGCAACCAACCATTTGATCATATCGATACAATCCCATGTTCTCGCTCCTGCTCTCTTTTACTGCATTAAGACAACGCGATTCAAACTGCTGTGTGCTACGGTAGTTGAACCCATTTCCTCTGCATGACCTGTCATTGCCACAGTAACTAGATGAAACCCACTAGCATGTGTAGGAGTTGATTGAGCCATATGTATGTGTTGTTCCTACCTTGCTATGCCTGCTATGCTTAGAGTCGTGTCAGGTCTGGTTCATCTGGGTGATGGGCTGGAGTGAAATGTTATGTCGGTAAGGAGAGTGGTGTGGTGAACACGATTTGGTAAAGGTATCGATGAGAGGCCATGTAGGAGTACATGGTGGGTTGTTTCATTGAAGCCGACCTTAAGCACTGAGATCTGTATGTGTGATTTAAGA
>NW_025279815.1:0-1227 GCF_018294505.1 Triticum aestivum
TTTTTTTTAGGGTTTCGGGGAGAGGGAGAGATCCGAAAACGGAGGGGTGTATATATAGGCATAGAGGGAGCTAGGAGAGTCCAAATGAGGTGCGGTTTTCGCCCACACGATCGTGATCGAATGCTCTAGGACATGGAGCAGAGTTTGGTGAGTTTTGGGCCAAATTTGGGGGGTGTTGGGCTGCAACACACACGAGGCCTTTTCGGTCCCTCGGTTAACCGTTGGAGTATCAAACGAAGTCCAAATGACCCGAAACTTGACAGGCGGTCTACCGGTAGTAAACCAAGGCCGCTTGGCAAGACTCGGTCCAATCCGGAAATGTTTAAACCCCACACAAGAAAGAAAGGTAGAAATGACCACCGGAGGAGAACGAAATGCCGGAATGCAAAACGGACAACGGGGAAAATGCTCGAATGCATGAGATGAACATGTATGCAAATGCAATGCACATGATGACATGATAAGAGATGCCCGAAAAAGAAAACAACACACGGAGACAAAGACCCAAACCCGAGAAATAAATATAACTTAGCGCCGGAGACGGCAAGAGTTGGATACAAATATGGAAAGTATATCTGGGGCGTTACAACACTCCACCACTACGAAAAGATCTCGTCCCGAGATCTAGGACTGGAAGAACTCCGGGTACTCAGAACGGAGGTGATCCTCGCGTTCCCAGGTAGCTTCACGGTCGGAATGGTGAGACCACTTAACTTTGAGGAATTTGATTGACTTGTTGCGAGTTTTGCGTTCAGTCTCTTCAAGAATAGCAACTGGGTGCTCACGATAGGAGAGATCTTCTTGGAGCTCAATGTCCTCGAAGTTGACGGTGCGGTCAGGAGTCTTGAAGCACTTTCGAAGCTGAGAGACATGGAACACATCATGAACATTTGCAAAGTTTGAAGGAAGCTCGAGTTGATAGGCGAGGTCGCCTCTCTTGCTGACAATCTTGAAAGGTCCCACGTATCTAGGGGCAAGCTTCCCTTTGATACCGAAGCGACGAGTACCTTTCATGGGAGAGACGCGGAGGTAAACATGATCTCCAATCTCGAAAACCAGATCACGGTGCTTACTATCATAGTAGCACTTCTGGCGGGACTGGGCTGCTTTGAGGTTATCACGAATGACTTTGCACATTTCTTCTGCTTCTGTGATTAAGTCATTACCCAGCAGCTGACGTTCACCGGTTTCAGACCAGTTGAGAGGGGTACGGCACTTCCTGCCATA
>NW_025279816.1:0-1227 GCF_018294505.1 Triticum aestivum
CTTCTTATTCACCCTAGTTCTCCGTCCAGGAGTTGCAAGTAGTTTCTGGTGTTTGTAGCCTACTGGAGGCCGTGGACAGCGCTGACCGTAGGGGTGGGCTGTGATGTGGTAGGTACGTGGCCGGGTGTACCGAATACCCGTTAGGTATCTCGGGAACCCTGTTCACATCGTTCGGGGCCGTATGGGAAACCTCGGCCGGACTCCCTGCGGATGGAACCTGGATAGGCGATAAACCTGGACTGGAGGCTTAGGTGGTTAGGTAGGTCGTGGCCGACACCCACGTTGGGCTTCCGCTTGAAGGTTGCCGAGTACATGTCGTGTAAACGACGGTAAGTGGTGAGAGCGTGTATGAAGAAGTACACCCCTGCAGGGTTATCATGATCTATTCGAATAGCCGCGTCCGTGGTAAAGGACTACTTGGTTGCCTATACAGTTCATAGACAAGTAAATGGAAACTACTAAAAACCTCAAGATAAGGGTGAGTGCCGAGGATGGCTCTTCCGTAGGAAGACGGAGGTGGATCCTCGGTAGTGTATTGAATTGGTGAGTAGTGGACTCGTGTGCGCAAAACCATTTCGAGTTGGAGTCTCGTAGGTTAGCCTAGCCAAGAGTCAAAGCTGGCTTGCTGCAACAACTCCACCAACCCTTCTTGATAATATGCATGTATGTAGGATCTGATGTAAGTCTTGCTGAGTACCTTTGTACTCATGTTGCTATAATTTACATTTTTTACAGAAGACGCTGCAACCCCTTCTGATGGGTTCTACGTAGACGTTGACATCAATGAGTAGGCTAAGGCCCAAGTGGTGATCCTGAGCTTGTGAAGGACCTCGTAGTATAGCTAGGCTTTCCAAGCCTCTTTTATTTTACTAGTTGTCTGTACTCAGACAAGTTACTTCCGCTGCTGGTTTGTATGACTGTATGACTTGAATGCTGGGTCGTGTGACCCGTACCTTTGTGTATGTTATGTATGGCTCTCTGAGCCTTAAATAAAGTACTTGTGTCATAGAGTCATGTTGTGATGCCTTGTTGTATTTGCACATATCGAGCATATTGTGTGTATGTTTGAAATGCTTGGTATGTGTGGGATCTGACTATCTAGTTGTTTATCCTTAGTAGCCTCTCTTACCGGGAAATGTCTCCTAGTGTTACCACTGAGCCATGGTAGCTTGCTACTGCTCGGGAACACTTAGGCTGGCCGGCATGTGTCCTTCTTCGTTCCTGTGT
>NW_025279817.1:0-1227 GCF_018294505.1 Triticum aestivum
AAATCGCTCTAGGACCCCAAAACGGTGAGTAATAGTGCACCAAACGGACCAGAATCGGCCAAAACTGCGATTGTTGATGACCGACACGTAAGCGCACCGTAGGGTTTGTCAATCGTGGAAATCACTTCGGGATGCCAAAACTGTGTAATAGTTCAAAAACGGGCCAAAATCGGCCAAAACTGCGAGTCTTGACTACCAACACGCAAGCACACCTTGGGGTTCGACAAAAATGGAAATCTCTTTGGGACCCCAAAACGGTGAGTAATAGTCCACGAAACGGGTCGGAATCAACAAAACCTGCGAGTGTTGATGACCGACACGTAAACGCACCCAGAGGTTCGTCAATCGTGGAAATCACTCCGGGACCCCAAAACAGTGAGTAATAGTCCACGAGACGGCCAGAATTGGCCAAAATTGTGAGTGTTGATGACCGACACATAAACGCACCCCCGGGGTTCATCAATCGTGGAAATCACATTGGGACCCCAAAACTGAGTAATAATCCAAGAAACGGGCCAGAATCGGCCAAAACTGCGAGACTTGACGACCAACACGAAAGCACACCTTGGGGTTCGACAACAATGGAAATCGCTTTAGGACCCTAAAACGGTGAGTAATAGTCCACGAAAGGGACATAATCGACAAAAACCGCGATTGTTGATGACCGAAACATAAATGCACCAGGGGTTCGTCAATCGTGGAAATCCCCCCGGGACCCGAAACAGCGAGTAATAGTCCAAAAACGGGCCAGAATCGGCCAAAACTGCGAGTGTTGATGAACGACACGTAAGTGCATCTTTGGGTTCAACAACTATGGAAATCGCTTCGGGACCCCAAAAAGGTGAGTGATAGTCCACGAAACGGGTCAGAATTGGCCAGAACTATGAGTGTTGACGACGGGCACGTAAACGCACCCCCGGGATCGTGAATCGTGGAAATCGCTCTGGGACCCCAAAACGGTGAGTAATAGTCCACGAGACGGACCAGAATTGGGCAAAATGGTGAGTGTTGATAACCGACACATAAACGCACCCCGGGGATCGCAAATCGTGTAAATCGCTCTAGGACCCCAAAACGGTGAGTAATAGTGCACCAAACGGACCAGAATCGGCCAAAACTGCGATTGTTGATGACCGACACGTAAGCGCACCGTAGGGTTTGTCAATCGTGGAAATCACTTCGGGATGCCAAAACTGTGTAATAGTTCAAAAACGGGCCAAAATCGGC
>NW_025279818.1:0-1227 GCF_018294505.1 Triticum aestivum
CTCGGTTGGGCGCTACGGCGACCGTGGCCACGACGGCGACATCGCCGGCGGCGTGGAGCTCTCGGCCGAGGTGGGGCTAGGGCCTAGAAGTCGAAAGAGACCAGGGAAGAAGGGGGAAACGATCCGGGGGCTCACCGCGGAGCTGCAGGGATGGTTAGCGGGCTCGGGGACGCGCTGGTGACGGTGAATTCGACGGCGACGACGGTCGGAGCCCGAAGAGGGGAACGGCGACGTGGCGGCGATGCAGGGCTTCCGGGGACCCGTGGAGCGGTGGGGAGGAAGAGGGAGTCGAGGCGGAGCTTCTGAGCTAGTCGGGGGAGCGAGGGGTGGCCGGAGACGATGGCTATGGCGAACGGCGGCGACGGTGGTGTTCGGCCGTGAGAGAGAGAGAGAGCGAGGGAGAGGAGAGGAGAGCCGGGGGAGAGTGAGAGAGAGCAGGGGGAGAGGCGTGGCGTCGTCCAGGGCGTCGAGCGAGGAGGGGAGGGCAGGCAAGCAGGCGAGCAGGTGGCGTGGCGCGGTGGCGCGCGCGCGCGCCGGCCACACTCCCCTCCCTCTGTCGGGACGAAGACGACAGAGGAGGGAGGTGGGCTGGGCCGGCTGCTGGCTGGGCCAGCCAGCTGGCTGGGCCGCACAGGGAGGAGCCCAGGTAAGCTTCTCCCTTTATATATTTTTCTGTTTTCTGATTTTCTAATACTTCTGCAACTTTGTTGAATTAAATAAAATACCTAGGCTAGTTCAAAAATCACCAAACTATTCCTGGCCCATAGTTGGATTATTTCCAACATGAAACATTTTAGTTTGGAGATATTTGAGCATTTAAATATTTTATATAATTTTAAATGCCCAAATTCAAATATTTATGAATTAATTCAAAAACCCTAAGATGGCCTAGGAAAATGTGCACCACTTTTGGCAGAGGTTCTGAACCAAGACAAAAATGATGGGCATTTTAGAAGGGCATTTCAGGTTCATTGAAAATTATTTTAGTAAACCCTAGTTGGTTTCAGAGGGGACTGGGGGTTCTGTCATCCCCATTTCAAGTTTCTGATGAAAGAGTAAACATGATGCAACACTCTAATGCATGACTAGCTAGGTTGTGACAACTCACCCCCACTCAAAAGAATCTCGTCCCGAGATTTGGGTTCCTCCGGGAAGAAGGCGGGGTACTCGAGTCGAAGACGATCCTCCCTTTCCCAAGTTGCTTCATCCTCAGAATGGTGCGACCAT
>NW_025279819.1:0-1227 GCF_018294505.1 Triticum aestivum
ACCCGAATGGATCAAGTCTCTGTGCTCAGGTGTCATCCCTGGATCAGTAATGCTGACACCACACAGTACTTCGAAGGATTTATAGCAGAGTAGCAATCACACACTTATTACATCGATTGTCCAGAAGAGGACTTATTACAATAAATATGGCTTAAGGCCATCTAATAACGATAACAGCGGAAGGCTTGGAAGATAAGTGAGTCCATCAACTCCATCGGCATCACTGAGTATAGAACCACGACCTAAATTCCTTACTCGTCGTCTGAAAAGTCTGCAACATGAAAGTTGCAGCCCGAAAACGGGTCAGCACATGGAATATGCTGGCAATGTAACACATAGAGAGTAATGAAACAATAAGCCTATACTACATGCATATTTGGCTGGTGGTAAGGCTCTATGGTTACAGTTTTGCGAAAAGCCAATTTTTCCCTACATCAAAGGAAATAATTTTGTTTAACTATCATGGTGGTTGTTAAACATTGAGAATGGTTGACAGCATCCTCAATCCCAATTAAAAGTACTCATTAAAACCCAATAGCTTTTATTAGAGGTAACATGTTGAGATTCACATGATATTCAATTACCAGATACTCAAAACGTCCATAACCGGGGACACGGCTAATCATGATTAGTTTATACACTCTGCAGAGGTTTGCGCGCTTTTCCCCACAAGACTCGATCGCCTCCGCTTGATTCTCGCACTACAAGGTGTTTGAGAAACGGATGACCGAGACATAGTCTTTCAGAAGCGCTAGCACCTTACGTGTGGGTAGACCGTACCAACCTACATCCCCTACATCAGCTAGCCTACCCGTAAGAGTTCGCACAACTTAATCAACTACGCCAGAGCCCATAATTGGCTTGTGGCTGCACACGGAAGTTTCCAGTTTGAAATATCTTATGATCCCTTAGAGCCTGGGTGGCGGTCCGAAGAAATACAGGCAAGTCCTGATGGAAACCAGGTGCCTCAATCCACCCAGATGTGTGTTTAGGTTGCCACCTTAGATAAACCATTAATTAACAATCTCCCATCTGTCATGGATATTCACTCACCCAATCCACGTCTACTAGCATAGCATAGCATAATAAGCAAACGTAGAAGTAACTCCCAAGGTTTCATAAGTAACAGGTAATAGGTACTACCTCAATTCTACTTCCCAATCCCACAATTTAATTTAGATCCTAAACAATGCAAGTGTTTGAGGGTTTGATCTAATGCAATAAAAC
>NW_025279820.1:0-1227 GCF_018294505.1 Triticum aestivum
AAGGACAGAAGAGGGAGGCTTGTATCTATCAAGCATAAATATTTACTGAATAAAATCGATCTGATCCGTACCAACTTGAGCAGGATTGTCGAATAGCTTCCTCTTATATAGCATCTACATCAGAAAATCCGGCACACCAAATATATACATATGTTCAGAGATGACACAGATATCATTCTGACAATGTAAACCGTAATAAGTTACAACCTCCATTACACATGTAATTTTATCAAATTGACAAGGCAAGTTATAGGAATCGTAGCCTCAAAAATGGTATGTTCCTGTTTGAGATCTTTTATAGAATCAATAAGGTATAACGACATTAGGGATGAAGCATCAAAGATCAATTAATAAAATCAGGGATTAGGGAATCATACTTACCTTGTTAAGAATGATACTGATGGAATTAGTGAAGGGATGTGTGGTACGCAGGCCAATGGACCCGTGCATCCTTGATGCACACATGTACGTACACGAAGGTTGCTGGGTTGATACTTGAAAGGAGATCGATTCATCTGTCAGCCGGACATACACGAACACGATTTTGTTTTGTATCTTTCGGGAAAGGCATCCTTTCTTGACTATGTATCCATTAGTAAATGAAAGTTATTTTCAGATTTTTTAACTTGGAAGATCAATAATTAGTCTCGATCCATATCGAGTATGTAGCAGTCCCCTGTTTTCCTTGAAAAAGCAAGATTGCGATTGCACATTTTTTATACTCAAATAGTCAAATTAATACATTTTGTTAAGAAAAAAATCCTTTAGGTGTGCCTTTTGTTTCTCGAGGGTCCACTGGTTCTGTAGTATTTGTGTCTAATTTTTTCTAGAATTCATTTTTTACTTTTTGTGTGGTGTATACAGTCAAACTAACTAACATATGCGTTCAATAGTGATTAGAAGGCACTTTCAGTCAGTTAGATGGATAAAGATCAAGCTTGGCACCACAAAAATTGAGAGGAGAACTGAATATGAATTATCCTCCATTAATCATTCATATGATCCTTAGATCATCGATCTACCAGTACTGGCAGTACATGAGTCTAAACAACATACATCTTGTGTGAGGCAAAATAAAATAAGTTTCATGAGTATCTTATGGCCATACCTGACACATAACATTATCTCACCAAATTTATCAAATCCATGGGAAGCACATTTGAAGAATAACAGGTTGAGGAAAATAAGTGCCAAACCAAATTCTTCTGAGATACTCAATTTCATGAA
>NW_025279821.1:0-1227 GCF_018294505.1 Triticum aestivum
GTGCCGGAGACACGAATACCGCCTCTGCCGGAGACACCAATGGCGCCGCCAGAGACACCAATGGCGCCGCCTGCGCACTGTGCGAGTTGCTGGCCGTGAAGCTGGGAACCGAGGGAGGCCCCTGTTGGCCGCCCGCAATCCACGTCGTCAGCCCATGAATCAACGTAGGCACCATGGCGTTGAGCTTCGTTCCCAGTTGTTGTTCCACTTGCTCTTCTACAAGCTCCAGAAGCCGCGCCACTTGTGCCTTGAGTGCTTCAACCTCGCGCGACTGGCTTTCCGAGCTGGTCTTTTTCTCCTTTCGCCCACCAGCGGTATAGTATGACGACCATTTTGTGGACAAGCCTTTGCCGGCCACACGAGCAGCTGACGTCGGCTTACTGAGCTTATCCTTGTTTTTCATTACGTTCAACGCCCTATTTAAAGGGGTGTCGAAAGGGGAGCTCTGAGACGACCCCGCGCTACTGCTTTCAGTGTCCTGCGGAAGGAACGTGAACCATTTAGAAATATTGGGGATTAATTAGAATGCAACCATATGGAGCTAATTACGCGGGGGTGTATTCCTTACCAGAACAAGCTCGAGCACCCTGATCTTCGGATCCATGGTAAGCTCCTTTGTTACCGGGTCCTCCTTGTACCGGGCCCTGAGAAAGTTCCTGGTCTGTTAGTCACGGTATTTCTCGAAGCGGGGCGGTAGGCCTTGCTCGACACGCTCCGCGTCCTCCTTGTCCCATATAGGCTCCGCCACTCTGTAATCGCCGGGACCGAGTTGGTGGACCCCTAAGTTCAACTTCCGCATTTCTTTCCCCCACTGACTTGATTTGGAGGTTGCGCTGCTCTCGCACTTGATCTTGAACTCCTTGTACTCATCTTCGCTCATCAAAGGATATTTCGCCTTGATCTGTCATAACTACCACCTTTGTCAATCATTACCTTCACCGTGCTTCTCCAAGTAGACAGGGCCGTGCTCATCCTTGTGAGGGCGGTACTGTTCACTTTATTCCCTGAGAGGCGTGTGTTTGCAAACTCAGCGGGGAACTTGTATCATTTGTGCAACTTCGTGAAGAGGAGGCTGCGCAAATTCTTGTGGTCCTTATGCCTTAGGTTCTCGGTGTTGATCGAGATGGTGCTCCGGAGAATGCACCCGAGCTGAACCAAGTACCCCTTGAATACTTGTTTGGGCGCCGTCGGATTCCCATCGGAGTCCACTTCAGTAAATTCCTCCCT
>NW_025279822.1:0-1227 GCF_018294505.1 Triticum aestivum
GCTTTCAGTCTATGAGGGTACATGGACACACTCTCCCCCTCTCGTTGCTATGCATTTCCTAGATAGATCTTGCGTGTGCGTAGGAATTTTTTTGAAAAATGCATGCTATGTTTCCCAACAAAGACAACTAAGGGCTCTCGACGTGATGGGGTAGAGGCCTCCAATGCATCTACCGTGATGAATGAGCTCCCTCGTTGCCCGATCCTTAATGAAAAAATATTTAGGATGAGTTTCAAAGAAGACATTGTTATCGGCGGTTAGGCGAGACATAGATGCAAGATCTTTGTCGACTTGGGGAACATGAAGGACATCATTTAAGAAAAGATCACGTTTGCAAGTAGGGGAATTAATAATGGCTTGACCAATTTGATGTATATCCATACCTCCATCGCTTGTGGTGTGAATTTGATCTCCACCGTAGTACTTCTCACGAACAACAAGCTTCTCAAGCTCACTAGTGATATGATCTGTCGCACCGGAATCAGCATACTAGACCATGCCAGCATCTTCTAGCTGTTCCTGGATCGCCGCGGCTACATGACATTCATCTGGGACGAAGTTCTCATCAAATCTGTGCCAGCAGTCCATTACCTCATGCCTGGGCTTCTTACAAATCTGGCAGCGAGATTGATGAGTGTTGGAGGAGGAAGAGTCGATGTCTGCATGCTGACCATACCCAACGCTGCCTCCACTTGTATTCTGACCATAACCGTTGCCGCCTGCGTGCTGGCCATAGCCACCGCTCCCTACGCCTGAACCTGGACGAGCATACTGGGGCGCACCACGCCCGCGGGCACTGCTGCTATTGGCACGGTATTGAACCTGGTGATTGCCCCCTCGACCACCTGTTGCGCACCTGCGAGATGCGGCGTTAGCATAAGACTGTCTTGGGTTCAGGTCGTGAAGCATATTGATGCGGGCGTCGAAGGAGAGGAGTTGGATGTAGAGCTCTTGCACCGTGACTCGTTCCACACGGGTAGCAAGGGCGGAGATGACCGGGTTGTAGTCGAGGTCGAGGCTGGCGAGGAAGTGAGACGTGATCTCACCATCGGAGAGAGCTGGTCCAGCGCAGGCTATCTCATCCGTGAGAGACTTGATGTTGGCGAGGTAGTACGCCATGCTTGAGTTGCCCTTCTTCAGATTATGCAGCACAATTCGAGTATTGATCAATTGGGCTTGGGTTTGAGCGGCGAACGTGGCGTTGATGGCCGCCCAAACCTCAGTCGG
>NW_025279823.1:0-1227 GCF_018294505.1 Triticum aestivum
CACGCATTCTCGGCCGCATACGTGGCGTTTGGTGCACCGCAATCGGCAATGTCAGCACACGTCCTGTTCCAAGCACCGTGCGCGCTAGTTATTACCATCGCGCACGCTTCTTTTAATTAGAATGTTTGCCCGTCTAGCGCGCACACCTTGATCTGTCTAACTGTTTCTGTTTGTTGTGGCTAATTGCAAATAGTTCATCCGTGTGAAGTGTATGCAATCAATCGCACACACCTTTGATCTGGCTGACCATTTCTGTTCTGTTGCTTAATCGCAAACAGTTAATCCTTCTGAAGGGTATGCCCTCAATCGCACACACCTTTATCTAGCTGTCCATTTCTATTGTTCCTCCTCATCATAAATAGTTCATCCGAGTGAACTGTATGTTGTGTATCGTACACGCCTTCATCTGGCTGCCCGTTTCTTTTGTTCCTCCTCATTGCAAACAGTTAATGAACTGAAGCATATGCCTTGCATTGCATCACACATGCAACTAAAATCTAAACCATATTTGATGCATCCATCATCGTAAACATTTTAGGAATTTTTGACGGTTCTCTTACACCATCGTTTGCGATTATTGCATCGCACACAGTTTCTCGAAGGGTCTCTAATCATAGTCTTGCATTAGCAGCATCCTGCAGTAGTGATGGCTGAACAGCCTCAAGCCGTATAGCGTGAACAGCTAGCTGGATTTCACCGAAGTGTTCATCCGCAACTTCACTAGCACGTACAAGCGGCCGCCCAAGCCTCGCCAACTCTCCATGTGCGTCCAAGGCCCGACTGAGTCCACCGGCGATTAATTAACGCGGTGGGGTGAGTTGCCCAACTCCTGCGAAAGGGTGCACGAGGTGCAGGCCATAGTGTACTTCACTGTCGGGTGCCGAGAGGGAACCTTGATCAAGCTCAAGCTCCTTTGCGATGAGCCGGCTACCCTTGACGAGCTGCTGATCATAGCGGACAAGTACGCTATGGCCGGCTCCTCCATGAAGTCGGAGCTCTGAGTGGACGCGTATGGAAAGGTGCTCCCTCCGGCTTCCCAAACGCCGGCTGGTGACACCAACCGGCGCCAGCAGAACGACAACAAGCCCAAGGCCCAGCAGCCGGCAGGTAGCAGCAGTCGAAGATCAGCAGTCGACTGGTCAGCCCAAGACCAAGCGGCAGAAAACTGGCAAGGGAGCATGGCTGCCCGCCCTCTCCTTTGAGCAAGCCCTTGACGCCCCGTCCAAG
>NW_025279824.1:0-1227 GCF_018294505.1 Triticum aestivum
TCTTTGCCTGAGATTCAGATCCGGTTGGGTGAAGATGTACTTCAGACTTTGGTGATCAGTGAATATTTCGCAACGATTACCGAGGAGGTAATGTCGCCAGGTTTTAAGTGCATAGACTACGGCTGCAAGTTCTAGATCATGAGTAGGATAATTCTCCTCATGTGGGTGCAACTGCCGTGAAGCGTAGGCAATTACGTGTCGATCTTGCATGAGAATGCAACCTAGTCCTTGTCGCGAGGCGTCGCAGTAGATAACAAAGTCCTTGGAGAAGTCTGGCGGTACCAGTACGGGAGCAGAGGTCAGGCGTCTTTTCAGTTCCTGAAAGCTGTGCTCACATTGTGGAGTCCATTCGAACTTCTTATCTTTCTTGAGGAGTTCGGTTAGAGGTTTGGCAACTTTGGAGAAGTTCTCGACAAAGCGACGACAATAGCTCGCTAAGCCCAGAAAACTCCGAACTTGCTTGACCGATTCAGGTGGAGTCCAATCAAGGATAGCTTGAACTCGCTCAGGGTTAACAGCAATACCTTTACCCGATATTACATGACCCAGATAGGTCACTTCTGACAACCAGAATTCACATTTTGAGAATTTGGCATAAAGGCGATGCTCTCGAAGTTTCTTCAACACTAGCCTTAAATGTTCGGCATGTTCTTCCTCGTTCTTGGAGTAGATGAGTATGTCATCGAGATAAACCACGATGAATTTATCCAAATACTCCATGAAGATTGAGTTCATTAACCGAGAAAAAGTGGCTGGAGCGTTGGTTAGACCGAAGGACATGACGGTGTACTCGTATTGGCCATAACGAGTAACAAAGGCCGTTTTAGGAATGTCCCCGTTTCTGATTTTGATTTGATGGTAGCCCAACCTCAAATCCATCTTGGAGAAGACTGAGGATCCAGCGAGCTGATCATACAGATCGTTGATCCTGGGAAGCGGGTATTTGTTCTTGATTGTGACCAAATTGACAGGTCGGTAATCTACAACCATCCGGTCCGTACCATCCTTCTTCTTGACGAATAGGACGGGGCAAGCCCACGGAGATGAACTAGGGCGGATGAAACCCTTTTTCAAGGACTCATCGAGTTGTTTCTTAAGCTCGGCTAGTTCTAAGGGTGCCATCTTATAAGGTCTTCTAGCAATCGGAACGGTTCCTGGAATGAGATCTATTACGAACTCAACATCCCTGTCAGGTGGAATACCTGGCAATTCCTCTGGAAAGACATC
>NW_025279825.1:0-1227 GCF_018294505.1 Triticum aestivum
AGTCCTCTGGTTATATGAAAAATAACCAGAGTGGTTTCATTGGGATTGGATCAGTGAATATTTCTGAACATTTTGATATGATGAAATCAATGGATTTAGTGGATCTGCAAGTTTTCCATAGAATGCCTTTTTATAAAAATGAGTAAAAGTACCCATTAAATCAGGCATAATTTTAGAAACATTTAGAATTTGGTTTCGCTAGATTTGGAGTTCAAATGAATATTCTATTGATTTTTGAAGTGGGCTTATGTGGATAAATGACCTTTTTAAAGGGTCCAGTGAAAACCAAGAACAACAAAAATGTCCACTGTGGCCCATTAAATAGAACATGATTTATGGAGTCAGTAGAAATTTGATTCATCGAATTTGGACACTATTTGAATAGTTTATGGATTTTTTAAGTTCACCGGAAAAGAAAAAGGAGAATATTTTGGTTATACCTAAACTATGCACAGGGTGCAGTTAAGCACCGCAGCACACTGGGTCGGCCCAGCAGCTCGCCACGCGGTCGACGGGGCGACGTCGAAGGCGCCCGGGCGCAACCCGCCTCCACTTGCCAGTGTGGCCTGGTGGCTGGGCCACTGACGAGCGGGGCCCGCTTGCAGGGCCTTTGTCTTCCTCTTCCTCCCGCGCGTTCGCCTAGCCGAGGGAGCAGAGAGCCCCGACAACGACTGCCGGCGCTACGGGGCACCTTCGGCGATGCTCTGGCTATGGATGAGCTCAAGAGTTCGCGCCGCATCCACCTGGGTGCTTTTCGCATGCCGACGAGGGCCGTAGCGGCGACGGCTTGGACGGCCGCGGAGGAGGCTATCGGCCATGTTCGGCCACGAGCGCGTGGCATTCCCGGGGATGAAAGACGGCGACGGAGGGCCTCGAGGTGGTGGTATGAGGGTACTAGAGTGGCTAGGGAGAGAGGAGAGGCTCGGGATAGCCCGGATTTAGGCGTAGCAGATGGCAAAGGCATTTTCGGCGGATGGAGGGCCTCGAGGTGGTGGTATGAGGGCCCGACGGCGGCGCTCCGGCCATTGCGGTGAATGGAAGACACGGGGAGAGGTGTGTGTTTCTCTAGGGGTGCACGAGAGGGAGAGGGAGCTAAAGGAGTAGAGAGGGGGCTCAGGGGTGGCCTTAAATAGCCGTCCCGTGGCTCACCGTGGACGCGGAGCACAGGGGCCGTGGCAACGGCTCGGGCGGCCAGGGGAGAGAGCGAGGGGTTGTCTTCGGTGCTCG
>NW_025279826.1:0-1227 GCF_018294505.1 Triticum aestivum
GTTTTCCAGATGTGGGGCAACTCATTCCCACCCCCAGGCCCCATGAGAGGGTTGTTTTCTTCCCCATTTCCTCCGCGGATTGGGTTTTCCTCTTCACCCGTTCGTCCGGGGGCTCATGTTCTACTACGGCCTGGAGTTCCACGATCTGGCCCCGAACTTCATCCTTAACATCTCGGCGTTTATCGTCGTGTGCGAGGCCTTCTTTCGCATCCAGCCTCACTTTGGCCTATGGCTAAAGACCTTCAGCGTCAAGCCGAAGGTTGTGAAAGGCCGACAAGCCGAGTGCGGAGGCACCATGGTGGGCAAGATGCCCAACGTCACCTGGCTCGAGGGTGCCTTCGTGGAGACCATCAAAGGGTGGCAATCGGGGTGGTTCTACATCACCGAGCCGCGCGACCCAAAGTGGGCAGCGGCCCCCGGATTTCGATCCGGCATCCCCACACGGCTCACATCATGGAAAGAGACGGGCCTGTCGTGGGGCAGTTCGGAAGAGGTGACCGGACTCCAAACCTGCGTCCGGGACCTGGTGACCAAGAAGGTCAAGCTCGTCAACGTCGTCCAGGTCATGCTCTTCCGCCGGATTCTCCCGTGTCAACGATGGGACTTCAATTTGTGGGAGTTCGACCCAGCCCAGCACCAGACTCTATCCCGGCTCTTCGAAACGAAGCACGAGGACGCCTGGAAGGTGCTTTTCAAGAGTTCCGAGGTCCCCCCTCCTGTCACCGAGGATCGCGGATTTTGCGCCAAACGTCAAGCCTCCGAAGTAAGCTTACATTTAGTCCCTTACGGGATACCTGAATTTCATAGGGTGACTTTATGTGGGGATCTAAACTCCCGTTCCTTTGACAGGACTGGAAGAGGACATCCGGACAGTTTGACTGTCCGGTTCCTTTGCCCGGAGGCCCAGCAGACGCGCAATTAACAAAGCTATTGGTTATGGCACCTCACGTGGTGCTGGAGAAAAAGGCCAAAGAGAAGGCCACGGGGACCCGAAAGAGTTCCCGGTGTCCGGGGGCGTCGGATTTGCCCGACAACCCCAATGCTCCCTCCGCCTCCGAAGATGAGGAGGAGGAAGAAGAAGGAGAAGCCTCTCCCCCTCCAACGGGGGTAGGCACGAAAATAAAGGCCGCCCCAACTGGGGAAGCCGGAGGGTCCAAGAAGGGGAAGACCCTTCTGCCGCACTACGCCCCCGACGCCGAAGACGGCGAGGGGGAACGGCCATCCAGG
>NW_025279827.1:0-1227 GCF_018294505.1 Triticum aestivum
GTTTTAGAGTTTACAACACTTGCCTTCATTTGATTCTTATCATGTTGTTCAACTTCCGTGAACTCTTTCTGGTTCTCGAATGTTAATAACCCTTCCACATTTCATTTCTCTCGAGAATCTTATTTTGAACGTGGAATTGTTATCAGAGTTCATGTATGGATGCACTCTATTATATCTAGGTTATTATCCTTCAATGCAATCCATTCATTCTCAAAGATGTGAAATATCTCTCCACCAAGGTTATTCTAATATATGAAGGTTTATCCAAAAGTTTAATCTTTCATACCATGCATACATTTAGGGGGGGAGCATATTTATCTTCGAGATAATATTCAAAATTACATTTGGCACATTGTATGTTAAATTTCTATCTACTCTTTGATATTTATCTGGTTTGTCAACAATCGTCCAAAAAGGGGGAGATTGTTGGGGCAATTCCTTGCCCCTTGTGTTTTGGAGATTGTTGTCAGAAACAGTGAGGGGATGATTTATTGGGGCTATTGCACACATAGAGAAATAGTTCCTGGAGTATCGAGAAGAATACTACACTTTGTCAAGAAGTTTGCTGTAAACTTCACTGAGATTTATCTATGCAGCAGATGAGATGATTATTTTTTGAAGAATGTTATTCTCGAAAGATTTTGTACCGAGAAGATTGATAGAATCTTCTGAATGTTTTGTCACCGAGAAGATTTCTATAATCTTCCGAAAGATTTTCTATTGAGAAGATTGGTATAATCTTCCAAATGATTTGCTATCGAGAAGATTGCTATAATCTTCTGAAAGGTTTGTTGCCGAATTGTTAGCGACCGCAAGGTTCTCTACCAAAGAGTTTGTTATTGAATGGTTTGCTGCCGAAAGGTTCGCTACCGAAGAGTTTGCTACCGGATGGTTTGCTACCGAAGTGTTTGCAATTGAATGGTTTGCCACCGAGAAGATTGATATTATCTTGCGAAAGGTCTGCTACGGGGAGAATTGTTAATACTGAGAAGTTTGCTAAGAACTTCTACGCAAGTTATCTGCGTAACAAAGAAGATTAGTATGTTTCAAGAAGCTTAAATATCAAGAAGATTGCTACTTCCGAGAAGTTTGCCTAACTTCCTCGAAAGCTGTCCGCACTGCAGAAAAGGTTGTCATGTCTCGAAGAGTTTGTTATCGAGAAAATTGCGAGCCATATATGGCCCCGAAGACATATTGCTGAAGCAAAGCAATTCTCATTTGGGGTGT
>NW_025279828.1:0-1227 GCF_018294505.1 Triticum aestivum
TAAGAAGAAAAAGTTGACCTGCTTCCGGTGCGGTGAAACGGGACACTTTATGGTTGATTGCTCTGCTGAGTTATGTGATATATGTCAGAAACCGAAGCATACGGCGGCTGAATGTCCGCTTCTTTTAGGGCCCAAACCGACGGTTAATATGTATGGGCTCTGTTGCTCTGAGTTGATGTTCTTTGAGTCACCAAGTATGGCTCCGGTGGCTCCCGTGATTGAAACTTCCTTCCCAGGTGTGGTTAAGGTAGTAAATGGACCTCTTACTGAAGCTCGGATTATTCAGCAGTTGCGGGAGTTGGCACCGGGGAATTTTAACTGGTCTCTGTTGAAGTTATCAGATCAGACTTACAAAGTGGACTTCCCTTCTAAGGAGGATCAGATGAGAATTCTCAAGTTTGGCATGTGTAGAGTTACTGGAACAAGCTATGTGTTACAATTTGATGAGTGGAAAAAGAAAGAGCCTCAGGGTACACCGCTGACTCAGATTTGGGTTCGTTTTTCGGGGGCGCCATCTGAACCCCTGGATAACTTCCTGGTCACTTGGAGCCTGGGATCCCTGCTCGGCAAGATGGAGCAGGTAGATATGCCCTTCACGCGTGCTCATGGTGTGGCGCGCTTGCTGGTTAGTGTGGCTAACATTCGGTTCTTACCGGATGTGGTAAGATGGACTCACGAGGGAATTGCATATATGTTGGATGTCGAGCATGAGGACCCTGATCTGTTTCAGGATTTTGAGGAGATACATCATATGGATACTTCTGAGGGGGGAGATGCTCCGAGGAACCAGGATGGTAATGCACCCAATGATGGTGACAAGGCCACAGGGCCCGCGGAGTCGTCTAAGGCAGGAGAGTCTGCTCAGGGGAAATCGCCGACTTCTGTTCCGTCTAACATGCTGCAGCTGGGATCCTTGGGAGCTTTTTCAGCGCCTCCTTGTATTTGGAGTGATCGCGTCGATATGGATGATCCATCAGAACATTTTCCACCGCCGGTTGCGGGGTCTGACTCTCTGTTGGTCATGGACGGAGTGGGAGCAACCGGTGGGCAGGAGGTCCATGTTACTCCACCTTCATCTCCGTTGCCTAGGATGGAGGTGACGGCTGCTCCGGACGGTTCGGCGGCGGTGGGCGGGCAGGAGGTCCGGCCCTCATCTGCCAATTCTACAACTGCTTCGGGGGGGCCCAAGGAAAACTCGGCGGCTAGGGGCCACCTAGTGGCTCTGGC
>NW_025279829.1:0-1227 GCF_018294505.1 Triticum aestivum
AGTGTTCTCCCCTAACTGTGCACCGTTGCTACAGTTCGTCGCTTCTAAGCACCATGTGATGATCGGGTGTGATGGATTCTTACGTTCACATACAACGGGTGTAAGACAGTTTTACACAGCGAAAACACTTAGGGTTAACTTGACGAGCCTAGCATGTGCAGACATGGCCTCGGAACACGGAGACCGAAAGGTCGAACACGAGTCGTATGGAAGATACGATCAACATGAGAATGTTCACCGACGATGACTAGTCCGTCTCACGTGATGATCGGACACGGCCTAGTCGACTCGGATCGTGTAACACTTAGATGACTAAAGGGATGTCTAATCTGAGTGGGAGTTCATAATTTGATTAGAACTTAATTATCATGAACTTAGTCTAAAACCTTTGCAAATATGTCTTGTAGATCAAATGGCCAACGCTCATGTCAACATGAACTTCAACGCGTTCCTAGAGAAAACCAAGCTGAAAGATGATGGCAGCAACTATACGGACTGGGTTCGGAACCGGAGAATCATCCCCATAGCTGCCAGGAAACAATGTGTCCTAGAAGGACCGCTAGGTGACGCTCCCGTCCCAGAGAACCAAGACATTATGAATGCTTGGCAAACTCGCGCTGATGATTACTCCCTCGTTCAGTGCGGCATGCTTTATAGCTTAGAACCGGGGCTCCAAAAGCGTTTTGAGCATCACGGAGCATATGAGATGTTCGAAGAGCTGAAACTATTTTTCCAAGCTCATGCCCGGGTCGAGAGATATGATGTCTCCGACAAGTTCTACAGTTGTAAGATGGAGGAAAACAGTTCTGTCAGTGAGCACATCCTGAAGATGTCTGGGTTGCACAACCGTATGACCCAGCTGAACATTAACCTCCCAGATGAGGCGGTCATTGACAGAATCCTCCAGTCGCTCCCACCAAGCTACAAGAGCTTTGTGATGAACTACAACATGCAGGGGATGGAAAAGACCATTCCTGAAGTGTTCTCGATGTTGAAGTCAGCAGAGGCTGAAATCAAGAAAGAACATCAAGTGTTGATGGTCAATAAGACCACTAAGTTCAAGAAGGGCAAGGGTAAGAAGAACTTCAAGAAGGACGGCAAGGAGGTTGCCGCGCCTGGTAAGCCAGTTACCGGGAAGAAGTCAAAGAATGGACCTAAGCCTGAGACTGAGTGCTTTTATTGCAAGGGGAAGGGTCACTGGAAGCGGAACTGCCCCAAATACTTAGC